>NC_081555.1:7537462-7692462 GCF_963082655.1 Stomoxys calcitrans | reverse complement strand
ATTTGGAGTTCACAATAAGCCAAGATCGGTCTGGAATCACTCTGCACTTATTACAGACAGCGGTTACTATGAAGGTGCTAAAGTCCAGGTTGAGGACAGTTGTATGGAACTCGAGTCCAATAAATCCAGATTCATCAGCATCAATGTGGAGATTATGTCGGGACCAGGCGCCTTGGCGTCACGGATGACATTCATAAATTCTGATGATGAAGCTTATGACTTACTGCTGTCTACGATAACACAACAACTTGCAAAATCCTTAGTGTGACTATACTTCAGTCATACTACTTAACCTAACCTTAGCTAGAACAAATTTGTTCTCTTTTTTTCTCTTCTTGAATAAAATACTTTGAGTTAACAGAAAATAACTGCTGCTTTAACTTTGTCCTCTTCGGCCAATATATCTTTGTATCATTGCCCTTCTAGTCGATTTTTTGTTTTTGCCCTTTCTCTTATGATTTATCAATGCTTTTACTAACAAACATTCTCAAGACTTTTAAGTCTGGGAAAGAGCGAAGTAAAAAAGACAAAACGTTTTGAAGAAAATTTGCATAAAACCGCGCATTTAGTATGGTGGTAATCTTTTATATCTCACACCCTTACAACAGGAAAAAAAATGTAAAGTAAAGCAGTTGAGGGTAAGGTAGTGTTATTTAAAGTCAGAAAAAAACAAAAAATGTCAATTGAATCTGTTGCTGGATTTGCAAATGATTCGAAAACAAAAAACGATTTCAGGCGAATGATTAATGGTTTTTTGGAAGATTTAAAAAGTAATTTTCAATATTATCTGTTAGAAAGGACATTTTATATGAATTTGATTGGCTTTTTGGCGTAATTTGAAAATAAAGCGAAGGCAGGGAATGGGTAATTGCTTTTACATTTGTTATAAAGCAGGCTAAAGATGTTGTCATTGGAAAGGAATGAAAATGAGAAACATTTGAATTGATTAAAAAACAAATCCTGGAAGATTAAGGGAATGACTTTGGAAATGTAAATTTGCCCATAAACATTTCATTAAGGAACTGGCGTCAAACTCCTCATATATCAATGACTGTTGTTTGATTCAAATTTGGGCTTAATACTAAAGGATCTCCTTTTTATGCTCGAGTCCAAATGGCTTGCCGTAGTGCGACACCAATTTGGGGAGAAGTTTTTACATGGCTGCCATACCCATTTTTCATGTGGCACAGTATCTCACAAATGTCGCCGGTATTAGGAGAAAGAACCACCGCTGAAAAATATTTTTTTCGGAATTTCTCTCCAGGATTCGAACCCATAAGCCGTAAATCCTAACCTCTGCGCTACGGTGTCCACTTAGGGTATGGCTTAAGGCTTATATAAAATGTAAAAAAAAGTAAAGCATAATCTTAGGATTTGCCTAGTTTGATTACTAAAGATTGGTAAAATGATATTAAATTTATACGTATAGGTAATTATAACCAAAGGAAGGATGTTATTAAGGAAATCCCACTCATTTTTAGTTAATAACAAACTAACTTAAGTTCTCAAAACCTAAGGAAAGTGCATTCCTTAGGATTTTTCATTTATTTATTATATTTGAAATTCAAGAAAAGAACGAAACTCCGATATAATCCCCGTCTTATGTTACAAAGATTGTATTTAGACTTGGAAAAGTTTGTTAAAGTTATTTTTGTTCTTGTTATACTTTCTGCCTGCAACTATTTTCCCTTTGATATGCCTGAAAGTATGCTTCACTTTTTATACATTTTTAAAGCCTTAAAGATTTGCTTTTTTTTGTTTCACCTTTCGTTTTTGATCATCTTCAATCAAATGTATAAAACAAAATTCACGTGTCTACAAACGTTTGAAAAATATATGCCTCGTTACCTCTTACCCTCTCCCCACTTGCCACCAAACTCAAAGACCTCTGACAACTCCCCCCCTCTCTATGCGATATGCGGTGTCATTATATTTATTTTCAAATTGAACAATATTTGAAAAATTACACCACACAAAAAATATTGAATTAATAATAAACAACATTGCATAAAGGCAAAGTACCAAAGTGGATGCTTGTGGAGGGGGCTGCTTCCATGACTGGGTATGTGTTACAAGGATCTTTTGTAAAACGTCAAAAAGACGCGTGTTAAACACAAGAGTCAAACATGACTAAAGGGAAGTTTTTTTGCATTTGGAAATTTTGCAAACATCGTTAACATCGGTATTGGTAAGAGAAGACAAAGGCAAAGCAAAAAACCAAGCATAAAGTACGTTTGATTTGGTTTGTGAGGTTCGTTCAGCAACATGTTTGCCATTATCAAAGTCTGAGATGAAAAAAAGAAAACAAAATCAAATACGCGAAACGTATGTCATTGAAAAATAAGTCCTATAGGGGAGTAGAATATAAGATAGCAATGGTGGTGGAAGTTTTGGTTATTATGGATGTGAATACTTACTTTCTTTCCGATTACCACGCGCGGTTAAACGCAACAGCCCAGTAAAAAATTGCAAACCTTCCTCTCCCCTCCCCAAGATTTTAATGGCACTGACGTCAAAGAAAAATCTTGCAAATCCCTTTTGACAGGCATAGTTAGCAGCACATCACTCAGACCCACAGCCCACACCCACATTATCCAGACTCGGTCTAAGCAAATTCCAAAATTCAATAGCACATGTTTGATTTATTAAACGCCCTACGACGCAAAGGCAACGGCAAGAAATTGATCTCTTCGAAATGCCACTCTAGGCCGCATCAAGCGACTGTGGTTAATGGCTTATTTAAATAGCTACAGTTCAAATGAAAAATTGCCCCACGCTCACACACAATGAAATTGATATTTCACAAGGCTTTAAATCATAATCAGCAAAGGAGCCAAAATTTGAAATTGAAATACCGCTCCAAAGTCTAAGGACGCCCTCGATAGCGCAGCATTCGAAGAAATTCTAATTGTGCCGCCAACGCCAACAACATTACAAAAAAAAATGAGACCTCATCTTTAAAAATCACTTGCAGCTCTAAGGGCAACACTGCCAGCCATAAAAAGCTATTGGCGTCGCCAACCAGCCTTAGAAAAAAATTTGCATATTTTTAGGGTGAGTTGATTTCTTGGCGTTTGAAAATTTGCGTAATAGCAAACGGATTTTCCATTTTTGAATTATATGAGAATTAATCTAATCAGCAACATTGTTTCCTATGTTGCCTTAGCAGCATAAGCAATCAACATCCAATCCAAAGTAGCGACAAAAAAAAAACCAAACCAAATGCCATTGAAGGTGAATGATGGTGGGGCATTTATTATAAGTTTGTGGGCAAAGTTTAAATTATATACTGTCGCTGATGTTGTCATTGCCAGATAAGTCAATTTCACAACTCATTGAGGCGGAAGATCATAACTTCCTAAACCAACGCAGTGCAACAATGAAAAAACCCTTTGGCTGTATGGATATGAACTTATAATGAAATTTGTCAAAAATTGAGCTCTCCTCAGAGAAAACTCTTTTGAGCAAAGATGAATTGAAGTTTTTCTATAGGCTGAATTGAAGTTTTCCTATAGAAAACTTCAATTCAGCCTGGCTGAATAGAGTTTTCTATAGGAAAACTTCAATTCAGTTTTCCTATAGAAAACTCTATTCAGCCAGGCTGAATTGAAGTTTTCCTATAGAAAACTCTATTCAGCCAGGCTGAATTGAAGTTTTCCTATAGAAAACTCTATTCAGCCAGGCTGAATTGAAGTTTTCCTATAGAAAACTCTATTCAGCCAGGCTGAATTGAAGTTTTCCTATAGAAAACTCTATTCAGCCAGGCTGAATTGAAGTTTTCCTATAGAAAACTCTATTCAGCCAGGCTGAATTGAAGTTTTCCTATAGAAAACTCTATTCAGCCAGGCTGAATTGAAGTTTTCCTATAGAAAACTCTATTCAGCCAGGCTGAATTGAAGTTTTCCTATAGAAAACTCTATTCAGCCAGGCTGAATTGAAGTTTTCTATAGGAAAACTCTATTCAGCCAGGCTGAATTGAAGTTTTCCTATAGAAAACTCTATTCAGCCAGGCTGAATTGAAGTTTTCCTATAGAAAACTCTATTCAGCCAGGCTGAATTGAAGTTTTCCTATAGAAAACTCTATTCAGCCAGGCTGAATTGAAGTTTTCCTATAGAAAACTCTATTCAGCCAGGCTGAATTGAAGTTTTCCTATAGAAAACTCTATTCAGCCAGGCTGAATTGAAGTTTTCCTATAGAAAACTCTATTCAGCCAGGCTGAATTGAAGTTTTCCTATAGAAAACTCTATTCAGCCAGGCTGAATTGAAGTTTTCCTATAGAAAACTCTATTCAGCCAGGCTGAATTGAAGTTTTCCTATAGAAAACTCTATTCAGCCAGGCTGAATTGAAGTTTTCCTATAGAAAACTCTATTCAGCCAGGCTGAATTGAAGTTTTCCTATAGAAAACTCTATTCAGCCAGGCTGAATTGAAGTTTTCCTATAGAAAACTCTATTCAGCCAGGCTGAATTGAAGTTTTCCTATAGAAAACTCTATTCAGCCAGGCTGAATTGAAGTTTTCCTATAGAAAACTCTATTCAGCCAGGCTGAATTGAAGTTTTCCTGTAGAAAACTCTATTCAGCCAGGCTGAATTGAAGTTTTCCTATAGAAAACTCTATTCAGCCAGGCTGAATTGAAGTTTTCCCATAGAAAACTCTATTCAGCCAGGCTGAATTGAAGTTTTCCCATAGAAAACTCTATTCAGCCAGGCTGAATTGAAGTTTTCCCATAGAAAACTCTATTCAGCCAGGCTGAATTGAAGTTTTCCCATAGAAAACTCTATTCAGCCAAGCTGAATTGAAGTTTTCCCATAGAAAACTCTATTCAGCCAGGCTGAATTGAAGTTTTCCCATAGAAAACTCTATTCAGCCAGGCTGAATTGAAGTTTTCCCATAGAAAACTCTATTCAGCCTGGCTGAATTGAAGTTTTCCCATAGAAAACTCTATTCAGCCAGGCTGAATTGAAGTTTTCCCATAGAAAACTCTATTCAGCCAGGCTGAATTGAAGTTTTCCCATAGAAAACTCTATTCAGCCAGGCTGAATTGAAGTTTTCCTATAGAAAACTCTATTCAGCCAGGCTGAATTGAAGTTTTCCTATAGAAAACTCTATTCAGCCAGGCTGAATTGAAGTTTTCCTATAGAAAACTCTATTCAGCCAGGCTGAATTGAAGTTTTCCTATAGAAAACTCTATTCAGCCAGGCTGAATTGAAGTTTTCCTATAGAAAACTCTATTCAGCCAGGCTGAATTGAAGTTTTCCTATAGAAAACTCTATTCAGCCAGGCTGAATTGAAGTTTTCCTATAGAAAACTCTATTCAGCCAGGCTGAATTGAAGTTTTCCTATAGAAAACTCTATTCAGCCAGGCTGAATTGAAGTTTTCCTATAGAAAACTCTATTCAGCCAGGCTGAATTGAAGTTTTCCTATAGAAAACTCTATTCAGCCAGGCTGAATTGAAGTTTTCCTATAGAAAACTCTATTCAGCCAGGCTGAATTGAAGTTTTCCTATAGAAAACTCTATTCAGCCAGGCTGAATTGAAGTTTTCCTATAGAAAACTCTATTCAGCCAGGCTGAATTGAAGTTTTCCTATAGAAAACTCTATTCAGCCAGGTTGAATTGAAGTTTTCCTATAGAAAACTCTATTCAGCCAGGCTGAATTGAAGTTTTCCTATAGAAAACTCTATTCAGCCAGGCTGAATTGAAGTTTTCCTATAGAAAACTCTATTCAGCCAGGCTGAATTGAAGTTTTCCTATAGAAAACTCTATTCAGCCAGGCTGAATTGAAGTTTTCCTATAGAAAACTCTATTCAGCCAGGCTGAATTGAAGTTTTCCTATAGAAAACTCTATTCAGCCAGGCTGAATTAAAGTTTTCCTATAGAAAACTCTATTCAGCCAGGCTGAATTGAAGTTTTCCTATAGAAAACTCTATTCAGCCAGGCTGAATTGAAGTTTTCCTATAGAAAACTCTATTCAGCCAGGCTGAATTGAAGTTTTCCTATAGAAAACTCTATTCAGCCAGGCTGAATTGAAGTTTTCCTATAGAAAACTCTATTCAGCCAGGCTGAATTGAAGTTTTCCTTTAGAAAACTCTATTCAGCCAGGCTGAATTGAAGTTTTCCTATAGAAAACTGGCTTAGTTGAGGTTCTTATATTTAAATCTCTTTTTTTTCCAGTCTTAATTGAATTCATAACAGTTCTCCAAATGTTTATCTTACTTTTTTTTACTTTCACTTGATTCTTAAATCTGTTTCAAGGACGGATTTTGCTCATCTCCTTTGATGAAAATTCAAATCTTATCTCTCCTGTGCTACAAAATTGCATCATATTTCACTTTGTGTTGCCATATTTCATTTCATTTCTCTTAGCCTTCTACATTTTATTGATGTTTGCAATGTCAATGTCAACATTTTGTCTCAAAACACAAATAGGCAATTACCAACACATAAGGTGATAAGATTTTGATTTAACCTAAACATTTTAACTTGGGCAAAGTATCTCATAACATAAGAGCCTTGCCAGGCGTTCCTGTGTGTATGTGTGTGTGTAGGTAGATGTGTTATCATGTATGTGGAATCTATGCAACAACAAAGTTGGCAAAAAAGACATCAACATTGATGTTAATGCCACAAAATTGTTTGTCAAGCAACAAGCATCATTTGGCAGTAAAATGATAAAAACCACAATTCAAAGATACCAAGAGCAACGCACCCGTACACATCCTTATGAACACGAAGCCGAAGTTCTGTAAGGATATCTTTTGCAGCATGCACGCTTTGACACACACTTTCATATGTAACTTCCCTGTTGAACTTTGTAATGTGGGCACATTACCCTCGACATGTCAAATATCATCAATGTCGATATTGAAGATACCATCAAACTTTAAACTTTTCCTTGAACTGTAAGAAAAACCACAGCGACTATGAGGCATTTGCATCATGGGCTCAAAGAAGAGCCCTCAGTAAATGTGCATTAGAAATGTGAGGCGGATTGAAAGAGAGTATCCAGTTAAGGGCCTTGTAAGGTAACGGGCACTTTTGGCAGCACAGGCAGCGCCGTCGGGTAATGCTATTGCCCTCACATACCCTCTCTTGGCTGCCGTGAAAATGCCTCTTAATCCGAAGTGGCATGGTTTCATGGCAAATCTGGATGAAGGTCCCATCAACTATTTTCAAAAGCTATGCTTGATAGAATTCTTTTATCGTTCCAATTCTCCTCGAAACAGCAACCAGGAGCTCCTCTTCGCTCTCCTCGTCTGTCTTCTGTTTGATGTTTGAGGACATAATTTTTCCTCTTACTAAAGGCCCCTTACTTTTGGTCCTTTTCTGCTTCTCTCTGGCTTCCTGAAACTACCAAACTCTGCCATAAGGAAGTAGATTTTAGAAAATTTTAGGTTTCATATTGGCAAAACATTCTAATGTGTGGCAATCAACCGAGTTCTTCACTCCAGATTCCATCAACACTTGAGGTGTTTTGCTTTGTTTAGCTATTGGTTAACCTTAAATTGAGTTTATTTTCAAACAAGGCAAAACAAACAAAAGTGGCAATATCAGGACACTGACTCACACACACACACTCAAGCACTTATACACCTACCACTAATGGATTTTCAAAAGTAAGAATTTTTGTTGCAAGACATGATAGGCATACTGATTACCTTTCAAATTGATAAGATTTTTTATGAGATTTTTATCTATGCGGTAAGAGGAGTTCTCCGCCATCTCTAAGATATATTCCAATATCTTAATTCTAAGGAAAAGAGAGAGAGAGAGACGAGTATAAAAGTCCTCTTCTTGGCTGGATTTTTATGTAGCCCACAAATTTTAGTTTCCTTTGCCTGAGTAGTTGCCCCAACAATGATTTTTGTGTCAAAGAAAAATCAAGTCTTGTTTTGTCCTCCAGCTTAGCTATTAGATTCCTTATTTTGATATCTCATAAAAATGTCGTAAACTAACCCTCATTTTATTCTTTGGCAACCATAGCTACCCATCATTTTGTTTTTTGTCTCATTTTTCACCACCACCCCAGTCCGCCTGTCACACTAATAGTGTCGCCTGGCCCGTATATATATCTGGTAGTGGATTAAACACAAACAACTAGTAGTACTATATTGCCTATAGAAAAATCGTAAAAAATCCTCAGGTTGCCACTTTGACAACCGCATATTGTCAAAGTACCAAAACATATTAGATTTTTATGACTTTCGACATTTATTAGTATTTTGAGGGCAAATAGAGAGAGAGAGAGAGAGCAATGGTTTGTATGTGTTAAAACTGCACAAATATTTTCTGGGCAGGCATGTAAATAAAAGCGAAAAACAAAACCTCAGGTAATAAGAAAACTTTTTCCTCAAATAATTGAGAAGGGTATACCGGATATTTTCTGCACCTTCTTTAATAACTAAAAGTATATTACGGTTTTATTAATAATTTCTCTCCTAAAAGTATGCAACACTTAAGGTGAAATGAAAAACTTACTTGTAACTAGAAAAATATTTTTTAATGAAACTAAGTCAGTTAATTTAAAAACAAAATTGTAAATCTCTGCAATAGTCCCAGCACACAAAGACCGTCTTGGGAATATAGTTGAGAGAGTAAGAAAAAAAGAGGGCGATTTTCTATGCGTCAATTTGTCAATCATAGCCCTGATTGGCTCAAAGTTAGAGGAAAGAAGAGATCTGGTCGTCTACTGAGAACATAGGGATCGAATTTTGCTTCCGACTGCCTGACCATTGCAAGAAATTTCGGGAGGAGTTTCAGGCTCAATCAATTCGTGAGATAGGGTTAACGCGAGGACGTCAAGTCTGAGCACATTTGGTTTGACCAATATCAACCAGGACGGTGGGGGTACCCGAATCGTAACATATCGAATCTAAAAGTAATAGTAAGTAAGGAGTATATGATCAGTATGACTCTTGCCAAAGGCCAACGCACAGTGGAAGAAAATTGAAAAAAAAAAATAGTAAAAATATGCCGTGTGGGAACGGGTATAGATATCTCCCTGAAATTTTAAATGGCAAGGGCTGAGGTGTTAGCGAGATCGTGTCCTAGGTGGTCGAGGCGCCAGTTGGCCACCACGGTATTTCGAAAAATTTTCGGGCTGCCAAATCTTCGTTTGTCGTCCGACAAAAAAAGTGAACCGATCAAGACAATATGCGAAATGAAAATTATTCAGGGCTGCCAAATCTTCGTTTGTCGTCCGACAAAAAAAGTGAAGACAATATGCGAAATGAAAATTATTCAGGAGGAGAGTACGAATTTCATATTAAAAATTGGGTCCAAGGAGGCCGCCATAACCCTAAAACCTTCTAAAATAGCTTCATTGGGCGATCATGACAATATGGGACTTAAATGAAAGATATTCTGGAGTAGATTACGAAAATGGTCAGGAAGGAGGAGTAGGCCTTATATTTTGATGATATTTGAAGGGGGCGGACCTTCCCCTGTAACCCCACCACCCAAAATCAAAAGTGGACCGATATGGACAAAATGGATATCAAATGAAAGGTATTGAAGAGTATGATACGAATATGGAATTAAAAAGTGGGTCCCAGCACCCAGGAAGACGCCCAAGCCACAAAACTTCTAAAAGCAGACAAATTGAAAGGTATTTGGAAGAAGATTACGAAACTGTTATACAAAATCAGGTCGAAATATAGGGGGTCACCCATCCCCCTCAAAAAACGCCCCAAATGGACATATTAGCCAATCACAACTATATGGCACTCGGTTTGTTTGTTTGTTCCGTATAGACTCAAAAATGCACACACACTTTATATTAGTGTAGGTTGTTTGGGATTGTAAATGGGTCATATCGGTCCACGTTTTGATATAGCTGCCATATGAACCGATCTTGGGTTTTGACTTCTTGAGCCTCTAGAGGACGCAATTCTTATCCGATTTGGCTGTAATTTTGCAAGAGGTGCTTTGTTATGACTTTCAACAACTGTGTTAAACATGGTTCAAATCGGTTCATAACCTGATATAGCTGTCATATAAACCGTTCTTGGGTCCTGACTTCCTGAGCCTCTAGAGGGCGCAATTCTTATCCGATTTGGCTGTAATTTTGCATGAGGTGTTTTGTTATGACTTCCAACAACTGTGTTAAACATGGTTCAAATCGGTTCATAACCTGATATAGCTGTCGTATAAACCGACCTTGGGTCTTGACTTCTTGAGCCTCTAGCGGGCGCAATTGTCGTCCGATTGGACTGCAATTTTGCATGAGGTGTTTTGTTATAATTCCCAACAACTACGTTTGGTATTGCGCAAATCGGTATATAACCTGGTATAGCTGCCATATAAACCGATCTGGGAAATAGATTTCTTGAGACTATAGAGGGCGCAATTCTCATCCGATTTCACACGAATTGTGTACAACGGCTTCTCTCATAACCTTCAGCATACGTGTCTAATATGGTCTGAATAGATCTATAGCTTGATATAGCTCCCATATAAACCGATCTGACGATTTTGTTTCTTGAGCCCCTACAAGGCGCAATTCTTATCCGAATGGACTGAAATATTACACAATGACTTCTGCGGTGTTCAGCATTCAATTTATTAATGGTTCGAATTAAACTATAACTTGATATAGATAACAGTTCTTATTCATTATTCTTTGTTTGCCTTAAAAGAGAGACCGCGCAAAGAACTCGATAAATGCGATCCATGTTGGAGGGTATACAAAATTCGGCCCGGCCGAACTTAGCACGCTCTTTATACCGACGACCAAAGGAAGGGTGTATGCCAATCTAGTCATTCCATTTGTAACACCTTGAAATATTGATATGTGACCTTATAAAGTATGTATATTCTGGATTGTCTCGACATTCTGAGTCGATCTAGCCATGTCTATCCGTCTATGAAAATCACGATAGGGTTCGAACGCGTAAAGCTAGCCGCTTGACATTTTACACAGACACTTAATATTGATGTAGGTCGTTGGGAATTGCAAATGGGCTATATCGGTTCAGATGTGGATATAGCCCCCATATAAACCGATCCCCCGATTTGACTTCTTGAGATCTTAGAAGCTTCAAATTTCATCCAATTTGGCTGAAAGTTGGAACAAAGTCTTGAGTTATAACTTGCAACTTCCATGCCAAGTATGATCTGATTTGGTCTATAAACAGATATAGCCCCTATATAAACCGATCCACGGATTTGACTTCTTGAACCTCTATTTTCATCCGATTTGGATGAAAATTGGAACAAGGACTTGGGTTAGGACTTTCAACACCCATGCCAAGTATGATGCAAATCGGTCTATAAACAGTTATAGCCCCCATATAAACCGATCCCCGGATTTGACTTCTTGTGCCCCTAGAAGACTAAATTTTCATCCGATTTGTTTGAAACTTGAAAAAGAATTTGAGTTACAATTTTCAACAACCATGTCAGGTATGCTCCGAATAGGTGTATAAACAGATATAGCTCCCATATAAACCTAAAATTACACCGGATTCGGCTGAAATTTGGAACAAAGACTTGAGTGATGACTTCCAACATCCATGCCAAGTATGAAATACCAACAGATATAGCCCCCATATAAGCCTATCCTCACATTTAACTTTTTATTCCATCTTATGAGTTTTAATGCTGTAGTGTATACCTCTTAACCCCTTCCACATTACTTCTTTTTTGGGAAACTACAATCCAAAGCCAACGATCTAATATTTATAATTTGTACAACTACTTGGCATCGGAAATTATTCGAGTGACAAATAAATAAATAAATGCCAACTTCCTATTTTAAAAATATTTAAAATGACCACAATAGTGCAAAGTGCAACATTAAATAGCAAAAGCCCATATTAAAACTATATAAATGCACACAATTGCTTAAGCACAAAAGGATGTCCTGTATTTTATGAAATACCAAACAATTTTCTAACCAATATATGCTGTATTGCTCTCAAAAGTAAAATTTATTTTCAATCCTTTCCGCACATAAATTATACCATTCAAAAGTGCCATTGCTGAGAGACATAAAATCTAACAGCCTCTCAAACCCTTGCACACATCTCAGTAAAAGAAACATTGTAAGTGATTGTGCATACCAAAGGTGTCGTCTGGTTGAAAGGCAAAGATGACCGAAAGGAAATCTGTCCCCAGCATATTTATCATTTATCAGTAGGCTATAGCAAATCAGGAAGAGAGGAGTGGCTCTCCTTAACTTCCTTAGGTTATAGAATTCTAGTCCCCCCAAGTGCTGATATAAATCTGGTGTATGTTTGCTCAGAGAAATGTTTGTAAATGGTCAATACATTAGTTGTGGCTCCTTTCATTACGCACAGACATAAACTATCAAAGCACAAGCCATCTCCATCACAGGATGTGTAGATGAAAATTCAAAATTATTATAGCACATCTATTCAAAGAGGCAACAAGAAAAGGCATACATTATCCACACACATGGAAAGGGATACTTTTGTTGCTGCTTGGCCATTAATATATCAAAATCAATTCATATTAGCCATATTTCCGTTTGTTGCATTTACGATTGCAATAGCCAACAATTGTCCTTTTGCCTTTTGCTTTGGCCCGGATTGCTTGCTTTTCATAATCATGCCAAGATTTATGATTTTGTATCTTAAACCTTGTGCAAGGCATTATTTATGCCTCTATCCAGCCCCACTCATTGCCCTTCCATACATTGAACTTCTGCTTGATTCGTATATCCTTATGACCCTGGCCTCTTGTATCATTGTCTCAAGTGTTTTGGGTTTTGCTTGTCCACCATGTTGTTGCTCTATGTGTCATCGTTTCAATCTGATTGATTTAGAATTCAATTGAAATTGCATGAAATATGTTCTTGAATGTTCATTCTGTTCAAGGCTCATACAGTGTCTGTATTAGCCTCACACATAAGGTTGAAGATTTTGGTCCTTTCGTATGGTATTCGGTTATGAGAATCCTTTGCAAAATTTGCATTTTCAAGTTTGTCGTTGTCATTGTGGACTTAGATGTGGCGAAAAGTTATGAGCAATTGAGTAGAAATGGAACAGATGTGGAGGTACTAAAAGGGGGCCAGAGTAAAATGAATTTGGCACCGCCGTGGTAGACCCACAGTGAAGTGATATCTCAATCACCCTTTCTTATCCTGGTCAAATTAGGTAACGCTTATTTCGGCGTTCCTAAAACAAAGGAACGAAAGCCATTCCAAAGTTTGAACATTATATTCTTAGTTTTTGAGCACTGTAACAAACGAATCCACTATTAATGTAGCCAAAGTTCCGCATAATAGAGGCCCCAATCTGTCCCAATGTTGGTACTACGTCACGTTGGGCACCCAAAATGTTTACGATCAACGTCACTGTCACTGACGAATCCCCGATTAATGTTGCCAGCAATCGACTCAGGCCACTTAAATGTTAGTGATAACAATTTTCCATTACTACGAATCAATATCAATAAAATTCGTCACGTTGGGCGCCAGTTAAGTTTGCATGGAATCTGCGATTAATGTAGTCATCGTTTCGCTAAGTGCTAAGTGTGTAATAAAAGCCCCATCACGTCCCAATGTTAATGATGTTTATAAGTTTTCTGCAAATCAATGTCTTAATAATACCTGACGTTGGGCGCCAGAACCATTAGCCATATATCCATGGATAAAAAATTAAGGTGTCAAAGGAGAGTAATCTAGAAATGAAGACGAATTAACTACCAGTTAGTATTCACAATGTATATTTTTCTATATGCAGCATTATTTTAAAAAAAATTTGTTTACGTAGGGTGCCAGGAATGCTTCCGATCTCCGCGAGAATGAACATGTACAGGAATAATAAGAAAATGATAAAGAAACTGACACTTTTCTAGGTGCTATGCAGAAGAATTTGTTAAAGTTTAGTTTTGACTTCTATACGTTGGGCGCCGTTTTATTTTAGAACACTCATTTGTTATAATGGAACAAAAGAAACTAATAAAAACTTCACAAAGTTGTGAATATTGTGAAATTTTTCGTCATGAACGAACAATTTTCAAACTTTTCAAAATGGTTGTGCCATTTTGCTGCAATTAAAATACACAAAGCCAAGAAACTTCCTCTCCAAACCAAATAATTATGTATGAATACCACAGAGGGAAGGAGAGGCATGGAGAGGCTTGAAGATGATAAAGAAGAACTGCGACATTTTTTTATACAGTGAATACTTAAATAAAAGCCTTAACCTTGTAGTGCCTAATGTTGGGCGCCAGTTTTTCGTAGATCATTTAGCATTATTTAGTGGCAACAACAGAAGCTTATGTAGAGGAACTTGTGCAACAGGCAAGGAAAAGATAGACAGAAAAAAACTAAAAAAATTGTAGGTCCAATGTTGCAGCTATTTCTAAAAGTCCAAATTTGTAGTTGGGCGCCAAGTTTTTTCATGACCATTTAATTTGATTTAGTAAAGAAGAAATCAGTAAAAAAGTACTAACTAACAGTTATTTTTACTCTGTGGATTTTTCTATTTATAGTTTTAATTTATAAAAATGTTCTTCATGTTGGGCGCCAAAAATGTTTCGGATGTATGCCAAAATGAGAATAAAAAAAAATGGGATAGAATTAAAGATAAGCTAAAACTTGAGGAAAAGAAAGGGAAAGAGGGAAACTAACTTTGATATTTTTAAGCAAAAGTTAAATTAAAAGGTTTTAGATTAAAGTGCTTCATATTGGACGCCAGTTTTCTCTAAGATAGTTTTACTTCATTTTAATCTCTTAAGCGGTTTAAATTTTTAAAGTTGCGCAACAGAGGAAAATGTAGAGAAATGAAAAAGAGCTGGCATATGTTAAAGATGAAGTTGTTCCTGGAGTCTTAAGATTATAGCGCTTAACGTCAGGCGCCAGTTTGTTCTAAGACCGTTTGAGTTTATTTAACGGTCACAACAGAAACTAAGATTCACAAATTTGTAAATCATTTGTAATGAAAAGGAAGAATGAAAGAGCGAGAAAAGGAATTGATCCAATTATAAGTTATATATAGTAGTTATTCTCCTCGGTAGCCGAGTTGGTAGCGTGCTCAGATTTCCAATGCGGTGGTCGTGGTTTCGATTCCTGATTGTCTCACTTAGAGTCTGCAAAGGACCGCCTCTCTTACCTATCCTAATCTATATATAGTAGAGCATCACTTTGGGCGCCAGTTCTCTCTATGAGCATTTAACTTGATTTAGTTAAAGACGTAAAGGATATATAAACTAACAGTTATCTTCACCATGGGCATTTTTCCATTTGAAGTTTTAATTTATAAAAAAATCTTCATGTTGCGCACCAGAAATGTCTTTGAAATCAGCTACAATCAAAATAATCAAAGTGACGAAGAAAAATAAACGCTTGAGAAATAGTGAGTGAGAAGAAGAAATAATTGTGACATTTATGTGCAGTAGAAAGGCGGCATATTCATTTTCAATTTGGGGCCGGTGAGTTGGGTTTGGCCTGTAGATATCCTTATTTAATACGGCCCAGATTGGTCCTGATTTGGATAAAGCTGCCATATAGACTGATTTCTCGATTTAAGGTCTTGGACTCATAAAAGGCGCTTTTATTTTCGATTCGGATTCGCGAAAGTTTGGAACAGTAAGTTATGTTAGGCCCCTCGACGTCCTTATTTAATTTTGCCCAGATCAGACGAGATTTGAGTACAGCTGTCTTATAGACCGATCTCTCGATTTATAGTTTATGCCCTTACTAGTCTCATTCATTGTCCGATTAAGCTGAAATTTGGTATAGCGAGTTGTATTAGGTTCCTCGACATACAGATCGTTATACACATTGATATAGCTGCCATATACACCCTTCTTCCGATTTAAAGTTTTAGGCCCATAAACCCATTTTGCTGAAATTAGTCACAATGATTTGCGTTAGGCCTCTCAACATTCGTACCGAGTATGGTCAAGATTATGCTATAATTGGATACAGCTGCCATATTAACCGATTTCCCGATTAAATTCTTGGGATCATAAAAACACGTTTAATACACGATTATCCTGAAATTTAGAAGAGTGCGCTGCAGTAGGCTCTCCGACTTTCGTATTTAATATGGCCCAGATCAGTTTATGTTTAGATAAAGCTGCCTGCAGAACGATCTCCCAATTTAAGGTCATAAATCTATAAAATGCTCATTTATTCTCTGATTTGGCACAGTGAGCACTTCTAAGCCCTGGGACATCCGTGCCCTATATAGTTGAGATCGGCCTTTATTTGGATGTTGTTGCCATGTACATATACCGATCACCCGTCTTATGTTCTTAGGCCCATAAAGGATGCATTTTTTAACCAATGAGTATGGTCCAATGAGTTGTGGTAGACCCTTACCTAGCCTTTCTGAATATGGTGGAGATAGGATTATATTTAGATATATCTGCTATGGTTTCATATATGATTAATTTTTCATCGTATTATGACAAAAGGTGGTTAATACATATATCCGAAGTGGTGGATAACCAAAGTTCGGGCCGGCCGAACACTATGCCTTACTTTTTTTTTGAGTTGGACGCCAGTTTTCGCCAAGAACATTTCACTTTTTTTAATGACCGCAAAAGAAATCTTGAAATTTACCATGAAGCAAGGACATGTTAAAGTTCTATGTAGAGATTACTTTAAAAGGCATAAATGTGAAGTGCTCCACGTTGGGCGCCAGCTTTCCCTTAACCCATTGAACTTAAAAAGACCCACTAAAGAAACTTGGGTTCAGAAGTTTTATAAATGTTATGATGTTCCCCTTTTGGTTGCAAAATGCTTGAATATAGGATAATGTAACAGTTTTATTGCTATGGTCTTTAGGTTAGGATTCTTTTAACTTACTCTTAACTTACAAACACCTTTCCAAAACAAATACTTTAAGCTCAATTACTAACACAAGTTTTTGGCAACATTGTTTTGTTTTATGGATATTTTTTCAAGTTTTAAGACGACACTTTTCAAGAATATAGGCTCTGTGTCTCCCATTCCCTGTACCCTTGAGTAGTTTAAATCACGGAATACTTAGTCCACGTACCATTCCTCCACACACCAATGGTACCTGGATAAGAACCACGTCAAATCCGTCTGCCATCAGGAGGACCTTTAGTTCCGCCGAAGCGGTCTTGCAGTGGTAGAGATTTATCTGCAGAAACCGTACCATGGTCAGGATTCAGATTTTTCACCACTGTTGCGTTAGCCTCGTCTTCTGATTCCACCAGGAGTTCAACCTCACAAGATTCGTTAGAATTGGTCATAATTAGCTTCCGTACGCATCCAGGGGCAGGTGAGAAAGCTGTGGAACCACTCTTCCTCAGGTCACTTGCGGTGTGGACGATTTTTTCTTAGATGCTTCACTGCTGCTGTCGAAGTACTTTTTGAGTTCCTTCCTTCCCCGCTGGGACTCAGCTTGAGCCCAGTCCAACCGGATGCTCTATCCGCACAGGGCTTGTCGGATCCCGTTTCGATGCCTTTCCCTCCTGTCTCGATTGTGGCAGGGGGATTTTTAGTCTCCTGCAAACCGCCAAACTTTAGCGATGTGGTCGATAGTTTCTCAGGCAAGTGTTCAGCAACTATTGCTCAGCCGTCTCCTGATTCCCCAACCCCGCCGCTTCTTGTTGAATCGGTAGGATAGGATAGGTTGCAGACAACATGCTACGGCCTCATACTACCACCTCTGCAGTTGGGTCCTTGGAGTCCATCCTAAGCCTACTATCGGGCTCTAGATCTGCAGCTCTACTGGAAACAGACTCAGATCATCGACCGCCTAATGGATAACACTATCGTAGCCATCCCTGAGTGAATTAATTTTTTTTCCAAAAATAATGATCTATTACGCGTTGCAGAAAATTTCTTGCGGAGGGAAATAAAAAAACATCTGCTCCTCACAACGGTTCAAACAAGAATTCTTCGAGATGAGCTTAAGAATCGGACATTTTATACAATGGAAAAATGACAGACACAGGAGATACACCACGCCAACCATGATTTGACGCGTTTCGACCCTTTGGTAAGGGGGTCATCGTTTAAAATCCTTAGGTGTGAAGGCTTCAAAGGTCGCCCATTGGTAGATTGTATTTGACTGGAAGAAATTGAAATTTTTATATCACAAGAACTATTTTGACTCCTATTGCTCTAGTTTTATACCCTCCACCATAGGATGGGGGTATACAAATTTTGTCATTCTGTTTGTAACACCTCGAAATATGCGTCTGAGAACCCATAAAGTATATATATTCTTGATCGTCATGTCATATTAAGTCGGTCTAGCCATGTCCGTCCGTCTGTTCGTCCGTCTGTCTGTCGAAAGCACGCTAACTTTCAAAAGAGTCAAGCTAGCCGCTTCAAATTTTGCACAAATACTTTTTGTTAGTGTAGGTCGCTTGGGATTGTAAATGGGCCAAATCGGTCCATGTTTTGATATATTAGCTGCCATATAAACCGATCTTGGGTCTTGACTTCTTGAGCCAAAAGAGCGGCCAATTCTCATCCGATTTGGCTGACTTTTTGCATGAGGTGTTCTGTTATGACTTCCAATAACTGTGCTGAGTATGACGCAAATCGGTACATAAACCGATATGGCTGCTATATAAACCGATCTGGGATCTTGACTTCTTGACTTCATGAATTTTTTCCAATTATAATTTTCTACATCTATTTCAACTACCATTGATCCCTTTTTTTGTTTTTGTTCTTTGGCGCCTCTGCCCCACTGGTTCGCCTGTATCTTGTGCAACGACTTATTGGTACTTTATTGATTTATGACACTTGTGAAACAATTTGAAAATCACAGATTAGCAGCTCAAGCATAATTTCCATATGTGTGTGTATGTCTGATTGTCTGTACAATTTTCCATAGTAGCACCAACAATACAGATGCAGGCA
This sequence comes from Stomoxys calcitrans, assembly GCF_963082655.1. Classification (NCBI taxonomy): domain Eukaryota; kingdom Metazoa; phylum Arthropoda; class Insecta; order Diptera; family Muscidae; genus Stomoxys; species Stomoxys calcitrans. Next base: position 7,673,640 of record NC_081555.1, on the reverse strand, counting down.
AGGACATAACATACGTCTTGTGCGAAATTTGGAATGAAACAGAGTGCATTATTCAAACCAATGCAATTTCGAAATGCATGGAGAAGGCAAAGACTTTGTGACAAATGTAAGGGTAAGACGAGGTTTGGCATATCAGGAGACATTGCAATATGCAAGTTGGAGAGACTGAAATACAGACAGACAGTCAGACGATGGGCAGAAGATTTGCTGAATTTGTTGGCCTATTTGTATGCAATTGATTGTGTTGCAATTTTGAATTATGTTGCAAATGTTCGAACTGTCTGAGGCAAACACATAGCCCCTTGCAATGGTTTGGGCACTCATTCATACGGTTATTCGATGAATGAACGCTTCATTTGTTGTGTTAGAGTTTCGGGTGCATGCAAGCTGCAGCAAGGGTTGCACTCTGGTTACGCTTCATTGCCTAGAGAAGGCATTGCAGGCCATGATTTATGGCAACATTTGCCATGGCCATGTCCACTTCAATTGTGGCCCCACATGTCATGTGGCCAAATCTGTTTAATCGCTATCGATAACAAATTGTTTTGGGGGTAATTGATTTGTTCATGATTTATGACACTTTTTGTATGGGTTTCAGTTACCAGCTTAAAGGGTTTCAACACGCGAAGCCATCATTTTAGGGCAATGACTTGCAAACAGGCTACGGATTAGATGACCAAATAATTGCGAAAATTTCAAACTGTATTTTTAGCTAATTGCTTAATATTTACGCTTTAGTTATTTTCAATAGCACCTATTTCTCTTGGTATTGGAGCACCGCTAAATTAAGTGTCGCTTAATTATTGGATTTAATTGTCTACGCTGCCGTACCTATGACAAAATATTATATAAATGTTGACGCCAACTTTTGCATATAAAAATATAAAAGAAGCTGTTGGAATAGTTTATTCTTAGTTTGAAGGTTTCACAAAGCAGATCGTTGGCTAAGGTGTGGATAAAATGTTGAAAAATTTTCTGATTGGCTTTTTGGCCATACTCTTTTTGGGCTTAGTGGTGAGTTTCGTGGCGTTTTCTAATGTTAATTTGAAGCTTAAAGTGTTCCTTTAAAGTTATCCACGCCCATGATGGTGGACCGTAGAACCGATGCTGGATTTAAAGTTATGCAGCTTGCTGGTCATCGTGGTGGTCGTGGTGGCTGTGGTAATCGCACTTCCACTGTAGCTCCCTCTACTTCAACTGCGGCAACTGTTTAAGGATTTTTCGCAACTACTAACATTACTTTGCTTCTTTGCTGATATCGGTGTAAATGTTTCTTTTTTTTTAATAAGTATATAGACAAATAAAAACTACAAGGGGAATGTATCTAGAGGTTTATATCGAAAAACAAGTGTAAATCGGGCAATACTTATCCATGGGAGCTATATCCAAATCTGAAGCGATTTTAGTTAGATCTCGAAGATATGTTAATATCAGTAGCAAAACAATTCGTGCCAAATATGGTGCAGATCGGTTGAAAATTGGAGTTACTATTGCCATTTAAGTGCAAATCGGGCGATACATATATATGGGAGCTATATTTAAATCTGAACCGATTTTAATGATATCCTGCAGATAAGTTGGGATCAGTATTACAACAGTCCGTGCCAAATTTTGTGCAGATCGATTGCAAATTGTAGCTTCTACGGCCATTTAAGTAAATATCGGGCGATACATATATATGAGAGCTATATCCAAATCTGAACCGACTTCAATGATATCCTGCAGATAAGTTCGGATCAGTATTAAAACATTCCGTGCCAAATTTTGTGCAGATCGATTGAAAATTGTAGCTTCTACGGCCATTTAAGTGCAAATCGGGCATTACATATATATGGGAGCTATATCAAAATCTGAACTGATTTTGATTAAATCTTCCACATATGTTATGATCAATAAAATAACATTCTGTGCCACTTAGTCCACGTACCGGAATACTTAGTCCACGTACCATTCCTCCACACACCAATGGTACCTGGATAAGAACCACGTCAAATCCGTCTGCCATCAGGAGGACCTTTAGTTCCGCCGAAGCGGTCTTGCAGTGGTAGAGATTTATCTGCAGAAACCGTACCATGGTCAGGATTCAGATTTTTCACCACTGTTGCGTTAGCCTCGTCTTCTGATTCCACCAGGAGTTCAACCTCACAAGATTCGTTAGAATTGGTCATAATTAGCTTCCGTACGCATCCAGGGGCAGGTGAGAAAGCTGTGGAACCACTCTTCCTCAGGTCACTTGCGGTGTGGACGATTTTTTCTTAGATGCTTCACTGCTGCTGTCGAAGTACTTTTTGAGTTCCTTCCTTCCCCGCTGGGACTCAGCTTGAGCCCAGTCCAACCGGATGCTCTATCCGCACAGGGCTTGTCGGATCCCGTTTCGATGCCTTTCCCTCCTGTCTCGATTGTGGCAGGGGGATTTTTAGTCTCCTGCAAACCGCCAAACTTTAGCGATGTGGTCGATAGTTTCTCAGGCAAGTGTTCAGCAACTATTGCTCAGCCGTCTCCTGATTCCCCAACCCCGCCGCTTCTTGTTGAATCGGTAGGATAGGATAGGTTGCAGACAACATGCTACGGCCTCATACTACCACCTCTGCAGTTGGGTCCTTGGAGTCCATCCTAAGCCTACTATCGGGCTCTAGATCTGCAGCTCTACTGGAAACAGACTCAGATCATCGACCGCCTAATGGATAACACTATCGTAGCCATCCCTGAGTGAATTAATTTTTTTTCCAAAAATAATGATCTATTACGCGTTGCAGAAAATTTCTTGCGGAGGGAAATAAAAAAACATCTGCTCCTCACAACGGTTCAAACAAGAATTCTTCGAGATGAGCTTAAGAATCGGACATTTTATACAATGGAAAAATGACAGACACAGGAGATACACCACGCCAACCATGATTTGACGCGTTTCGACCCTTTGGTAAGGGGGTCATCGTTTAAAATCCTTAGGTGTGAAGGCTTCAAAGGTCGCCCATTGGTAGATTGTATTTGACTGGAAGAAATTGAAATTTTTATATCACAAGAACTATTTTGACTCCTATTGCTCTAGTTTTATACCCTCCACCATAGGATGGGGGTATACAAATTTTGTCATTCTGTTTGTAACACCTCGAAATATGCGTCTGAGAACCCATAAAGTATATATATTCTTGATCGTCATGTCATATTAAGTCGGTCTAGCCATGTCCGTCCGTCTGTTCGTCCGTCTGTCTGTCGAAAGCACGCTAACTTTCAAAAGAGTCAAGCTAGCCGCTTCAAATTTTGCACAAATACTTTTTGTTAGTGTAGGTCGCTTGGGATTGTAAATGGGCCAAATCGGTCCATGTTTTGATATATTAGCTGCCATATAAACCGATCTTGGGTCTTGACTTCTTGAGCCAAAAGAGCGGCCAATTCTCATCCGATTTGGCTGACTTTTTGCATGAGGTGTTCTGTTATGACTTCCAATAACTGTGCTGAGTATGACGCAAATCGGTACATAAACCGATATGGCTGCTATATAAACCGATCTGGGATCTTGACTTCTTGACTTCATGAATTTTTTCCAATTATAATTTTCTACATCTATTTCAACTACCATTGATCCCTTTTTTTGTTTTTGTTCTTTGGCGCCTCTGCCCCACTGGTTCGCCTGTATCTTGTGCAACGACTTATTGGTACTTTATTGATTTATGACACTTGTGAAACAATTTGAAAATCACAGATTAGCAGCTCAAGCATAATTTCCATATGTGTGTGTATGTCTGATTGTCTGTACAATTTTCCATAGTAGCACCAACAATACAGATGCAGGCAAGGACATAACATACGTCTTGTGCGAAATTTGGAATGAAACAGAGTGCATTATTCAAACCAATGCAATTTCGAAATGCATGGAGAAGGCAAAGACTTTGTGACAAATGTAAGGGTAAGACGAGGTTTGGCATATCAGGAGACATTGCAATATGCAAGTTGGAGAGACTGAAATACAGACAGACAGTCAGACGATGGGCAGAAGATTTGCTGAATTTGTTGGCCTATTTGTATGCAATTGATTGTGTTGCAATTTTGAATTATGTTGCAAATGTTCGAACTGTCTGAGGCAAACACATAGCCCCTTGCAATGGTTTGGGCACTCATTCATACGGTTATTCGATGAATGAACGCTTCATTTGTTGTGTTAGAGTTTCGGGTGCATGCAAGCTGCAGCAAGGGTTGCACTCTGGTTACGCTTCATTGCCTAGAGAAGGCATTGCAGGCCATGATTTATGGCAACATTTGCCATGGCCATGTCCACTTCAATTGTGGCCCCACATGTCATGTGGCCAAATCTGTTTAATCGCTATCGATAACAAATTGTTTTGGGGGTAATTGATTTGTTCATGATTTATGACACTTTTTGTATGGGTTTCAGTTACCAGCTTAAAGGGTTTCAACACGCGAAGCCATCATTTTAGGGCAATGACTTGCAAACAGGCTACGGATTAGATGACCAAATAATTGCGAAAATTTCAAACTGTATTTTTAGCTAATTGCTTAATATTTACGCTTTAGTTATTTTCAATAGCACCTATTTCTCTTGGTATTGGAGCACCGCTAAATTAAGTGTCGCTTAATTATTGGATTTAATTGTCTACGCTGCCGTACCTATGACAAAATATTATATAAATGTTGACGCCAACTTTTGCATATAAAAATATAAAAGAAGCTGTTGGAATAGTTTATTCTTAGTTTGAAGGTTTCACAAAGCAGATCGTTGGCTAAGGTGTGGATAAAATGTTGAAAAATTTTCTGATTGGCTTTTTGGCCATACTCTTTTTGGGCTTAGTGGTGAGTTTCGTGGCGTTTTCTAATGTTAATTTGAAGCTTAAAGTGTTCCTTTAAAGTTATCCACGCCCATGATGGTGGACCGTAGAACCGATGCTGGATTTAAAGTTATGCAGCTTGCTGGTCATCGTGGTGGTCGTGGTGGCTGTGGTAATCGCACTTCCACTGTAGCTCCCTCTACTTCAACTGCGGCAACTGTTTAAGGATTTTTCGCAACTACTAACATTACTTTGCTTCTTTGCTGATATCGGTGTAAATGTTTCTTTTTTTTTAATAAGTATATAGACAAATAAAAACTACAAGGGGAATGTATCTAGAGGTTTATATCGAAAAACAAGTGTAAATCGGGCAATACTTATCCATGGGAGCTATATCCAAATCTGAAGCGATTTTAGTTAGATCTCGAAGATATGTTAATATCAGTAGCAAAACAATTCGTGCCAAATATGGTGCAGATCGGTTGAAAATTGGAGTTACTATTGCCATTTAAGTGCAAATCGGGCGATACATATATATGGGAGCTATATTTAAATCTGAACCGATTTTAATGATATCCTGCAGATAAGTTGGGATCAGTATTACAACAGTCCGTGCCAAATTTTGTGCAGATCGATTGCAAATTGTAGCTTCTACGGCCATTTAAGTAAATATCGGGCGATACATATATATGAGAGCTATATCCAAATCTGAACCGACTTCAATGATATCCTGCAGATAAGTTCGGATCAGTATTAAAACATTCCGTGCCAAATTTTGTGCAGATCGATTGAAAATTGTAGCTTCTACGGCCATTTAAGTGCAAATCGGGCATTACATATATATGGGAGCTATATCAAAATCTGAACTGATTTTGATTAAATCTTCCACATATGTTATGATCAATAAAATAACATTCTGTGCCAAATTTTGTGCAGATCGGTTGGAAATTAAAGCTACTACGGCCATTTAAGTTCAAATTGGGCTATACATATATATGGGAGCTATATTCAAATCTGAACCGATTTTGATGAAATTCTGCAGATATGTTAAGATTACCAGGAAAACATTCCGTGCCAAATTTTGTGCAGATCGGTTGAAAATTGTAGCTACTACAGCCATATATGTGCAAATCGAGCGATACATATATGTGGGAGCTATATCCAAATCAGAACCGATTTTGATGATATCTTGCAGATAAGTAATGATCAGTAACAGAACACTCCGTGCCAAATTTTGTGCAGATCGGTTGAAAATTGTAGCTACTACGGCAATTTAAGTGTAAATCGGGCGATACGTATATATGGGAGCTACATCCAAATCTGAACCGATGTTGATGAAATCTTGCAGATAAGTTACGATCAGTATTAAAACAGTCCGTGCCAAATTGTGTGCAGATCGGTTGAAAATTGTAGCTTCTACGGCCATTTAAGTGCAAATCGAGCGATACATATATATGGGAGCTATATCCAAATCTGAACCGATTTTGATGATATCTTGCAGATAAGTTAGGATCAGTATTGCAACAGTCCGTGCCAAATTTTGTGTAGATCGGTTGAAAATTTTAGCTACTACGGCCATTTAAGTGCAAATCGGGCGATACATATATATGGGAGCTATATCTAAATCTGAACCGATTTTAATAAAATTTTGCAGATATGTTAAGATTATCAGGAAAACAATTCGTACCGAATTGTGTGAAGATCGGTTAAAAATTTTAGTAACTATGGCCATTTAAGTGTAAATCGGGCGATACATATATATGGGAGCTATATCCAAATCTAAACCGATTTTTACCAAAATCAATAGCGTCTGTTCTTGGGCCAAAAAAGTGATATGTGTTAAATTTCATGATGATTGGACAACAAATACGACCTGCACTTTGATTACATGGTATACATGGACTCACAGACGGACATGGCTAAATCGAATCGGAAAGTGATTCTCAGTCCATCGGTATACTTATCAATGGGTCTAGCTCTACGCCTTCTTAGCGTTGCAAACAAATACACAAAATTATATTACCCTGTACCACAGTGGTGGTGTAGGGTATAACAAGTAAGAGCGTGCTAAGTTCGCCCGGGCCGAATCTTATATACCCTCCATCATGGATCGCATTTGTCGAGGTCTTTGCGCTGTATCGCTTTTTAGGCCAACATATGATAAAAGAAAATAATTGTAAAATTTCAGCCAATTCGAATAAAAATTCCGTCCTTTAGGGGCCCAAGAAGTAAAATAGGGAGATCGGTTTATATGGGAGCTATATCAGGCTATAGACCGATTCAGACCATAATTTACACGTATGCTGAAGGTCATGAGAGAAGTCGTTGTACAAAATTTCAGGCAAATCGGATAATAATTGCTACCTCTAGAAGCTCAAGAAGTCAAGATCCCAGATCAGTATATATGGCAGCTATATCAGGTTATGGACCAATTAAAACCATATTTGACACAGTTGTTGGAAGTCATAACAAACCACTTCTTGCAAAGTTTCAGCCAAATCGGATAAGAATTGCGCTCAAGAAGTCAAGATCCCAGATCCGTTTATATGGCAGCTATATCAGGTTATGTACCGATTTTCACCATACTGAACACAGTTGTTGGAAGTGATACCAAAACACTACGTGCCAAATTTCACTTAAATCGGGGGAGAATTGCGCCCTCTAAAGGCTTAAGAAGTCAAGATCCCAGATCCGTTTATATGGCAGCTATATCAGGTTATGGACCGATTTTCACCATACTGAGCACAGTTGTTGGAAGTGATACCAAAACACTACGTGCAAAATTTCACTTAAATCGGAGGAGAATTGCGCCCTCTACAGGCTCAAGAAGTCAAAACCCAAGATCGGTTTATATGGCAGCATTATCAAAACATAGACCGATTTGAACCAACCTTAGCGAAGTTGTTGGAAGTGATATCAAAACACTACGTGCCAAATTTCACTTAAATCGGAGGAGAATTGCGCCCTCTAGAGGCTCAAGAAGTCAAGACCCAATATCGGTTTATATGGCAGCTATATAAGGTTATGGACCGATTTGAACCATACTTGAAATAGCTGTTGGATATCATAAAAAAACACGTTGGGCAAAATTTCATTCCAACCGGATAAGAATTGCACCTTCTAGAGGCTCATGAAGTCAAGACCCAATATCGGTTTATATGGCAGCTATATAAGGTTATGGACCGATTTGAACCATACTTGGTACAGTTGTTGGATATTATAACAAAATACGTCGTGCAAGATTTCATTCCAATCGGATAAGAATTGCGCCTTCTAGTGGCTCAAGAAGTCAAGATCCAAGATCGGTTATATGGCAGCTATATCAAAACATGGACCGATATGGCCCATTTACAATCCCAACCGACCTACACCAATAAGAAGTATTTGTGCGAGATTTCAAGTGGCTGGTTTTACTCCTTCGAAAGTTTTTCGTGCTTTCGACAGACAGACGGACGGACATAGCTATTGGGTTGCCCAAAAAGTAATTGCGGATTTTTTAAAAGAAAGTGAATGCATTTTTGATAAAACTTAGAATGAACTTTAATCAAATATACTTTTTTACACTTTTTTCTAAAGCAAGCTAAAAGTAACAGCTGATAACAGACAGAATAAAGAATGCAATTACAGAGTCACAAGCTGTGAGAAAATTTGTCAACGCCGACTATATGAAAAATCCGCAATTACTTTTTGGGCAAAAGATCGACATAAAATGTCACGACGATCAAGAATATATACCCTTTATGGGGTCTCAGACTAATATCTCCAGGAGTTACAAACAGAATGACGAAATTAGTATACCCCCATCCTATGGTGGAGGGTATAAAAAAAATTCTAGGTAAGCTTAGTTGCGATATGCATATATTAAAGGGATAAAAATTGCGTCCTCTAGGTTTTCCAAAACTTAAATCTGGACATCGCTTTGTACAACACCCTTTACTATATATATAACGGACTGGTAACACTACCCAGTCATTGATTTCTAAATTTTACAAAGCATACTCTAAGGGATTTCTGTAATAAGGAACCGTTTCTTACTGATCTGTGTATACGACTATCTATACGAATGCTATCATTTCGCGTATTGCCATCATTTCAAACTTCTTATCCTGTATTATCAAATTTATGTTCTGCCATAAAATCATTAAAACTTTCATATAAAAATAGGCTTGATAAATGCCATATCTGCCATTTCAAAAGAATTTCCAACAAATGTTGGTTTACATCACTCAGCTCTTGGGGTATAATTAAAGGAATCCCTATGAAATGTTGAATTTATTCAAAGGATTTTGATAAAGCAAAGGACTTATGACCGCAATTAATTTATTATCTCAATATATCTGCATTGTTGGCTAACCTTAGGAGTTCCATTTAAGTCACCACCAAGGTAACCAACAATTTCGACTCCCAACCTCCACCATTCACAGAGTCATATGGGGTAGACAGATTTGTGTTACCTACTTATCAACACCATCGTTATTAATGATGCAAATTAAGGAGTGGAATTTTAATTATTTAATTTAACCATCTATTTTTAACGCGGTTAAATGAGCAATGAGCAAATCATAGTTTTTTTTTATTACAAAGCGGCATACAAACCTGAGCAAAAAAAAAACAAATTTAGGGCTCCACAAGAGATAAGAAAACCATTGAAGTCCACCATTTAAACAGCCATCCAGCAACTAACCAGGCAACCAACCATTCACTCACTCACTCACTCATCATAATGGTTATCAACACGCAATAATGGAGGAATAACAAATAAAATAAAGATGACTTACTCCCACTCCCGAGCCGAGCCACAAACGATGACAAAACCCCCTCTTCAGAAAGGGGTTATGGCCATTACACACTCTAGGCTTAGGCCAGGGGTGTAGTGTGTAGTGAGTGTGTATAGGCAAATGACAGGATATTCCAGGAGCACCATCAGGCTAGGCTAAGTTAGGGATAGAGAAGAACTAACAAATGACAGTAATAACGATAATTATGAATTTTATCCGATTAAAAACAATACCCATTTACCCACAACACCACCACCACTTCCACTACTCTAAGGAGAAAAGACTAGGAAGGACTATTATTAGAGTTGCCATCATAGAGAGAGCAAGTAAAAGCGTGCTAAGTTCGGCCGTGCCGAATCCTGGGAACCCACCACCATGGATTCTGCAAAAAATTTATACAAAATAAATTTAATTGAAGGTCATAATTTTTTCTATGGTTGCCCAAAAAGTAATTGCGGATTTTTCATATAGTCGGCGTTTTTTCACAGTTTGTGACTCTGTAATTGCATTCTTTCTTCTGTCAGTTATCAGCTGTTACTTTTAGCTTGCTTTAGAAAAAAAGTGTAAAAAAAGTATATTTGATTAAAGTGCATTCTAAGTTTTATTAAAAATGCATTTACTTTCTTTTAAAAAATCCGCAATTACTTTTTGGGCAACCCAATATTTTAATTGGGTAGGTGTAGTGAATTATGTAGTCGGCACCGCCCTACTCTACTTGTTAGAATTTACGTAAAGTGTTTGGTGGTTTTAGGATTTTTGGGTTTTTTTTGCTACATTGGCAATACTGTCTCTTATGCAGATGGTAAGGCAAAACATTCATATGTGGCAACAGTGTGTCAGTTAGTGAGTGTACCCATGGCATTTGTTTGAATGCGTAGCGGCGGGTATTTAACGCGTTTGTCGCCCTCAATGTTTCAGGGAAATGCGTGTGCCATGATAATTAATTTTTAACTAATTTGTATTTATATGCATTTCTGACACATCGCAGTTAATATGCGTACAGGACAAATGGACACTGCCAAAGAGATGGTGAGACTTACACGAGCCATTGTGCGCACAAACACACATTAATAGCCAAACACAAATCCTTTTATATAGGTCTTCTATACCTCCGCCCTTCCTTCCTTCCACTTTCACCAATTACAAAGCTTTTGATGAGTGTATTTGAGTGTGGTGGGCAATATTTAGTCATTGTCACTATTTTGTGGTTACTTCGCGGCAATTCAGCGCACGTTCTATGGTCTTTGGTCTGTGAATTTGTATGTCTGTCTGTCCTCGTTGTTTGTTTGATGCGTGTCATAAGGCTCAATTATATTATGACACCGGTAATTAAATTTTAGGCGTCATCAGTTGTGAAATGGACTTCGTTTAACTTACATTTCAAAATATTAAGTAGCCATAAAGAGGAGTCGGAGATATGGTTGGTTAGACATTTGAAAATTTCTCAAATTAATGCGTTTTTTTTTCTCTAGTAGAGGCCAACAAAGCGGATTATTTCTAGTTGCTGTTCCAACGAATAGGGTGTGTTGTGTGCATGAGAGATGGTTTTAAGTCAGTCTTTTTTTGATAAATTCTTATTTATTAATAACGAAATTTATCATCTAAGCCTTACAGTATAGAATGAAGAGAAAAAAAGTAAGCAACTAAGCTACATATTCTTAAATGACATTTATCATTTGCCCCCTGCCCTTTTGAGAGTTAAAAACAAAAAAAAAATGTCATGTCATAAGTATATTTATCCTAAAATTACTCAAAAAGGAGTGTTCCTAATTGAAGTCATAACTGAAAAAAATATTTTCGACTGCAACTTCAATAAAGTTTAGTTATCTAAAATGATGTTAGGAGAAGATAACAAAACCTTAACTAAGGGCTTGCTTTGGCAATGAACTATAAAGAGATACTGATTTCTTTCGACTACTTTTCCAAGAGTGCTATCGTATGGTCATTGCATTTAATTCGCGCCAACTTTCAAAGTAAACCGACAAGTCTGGCATTACTCACCTGGCGATTTAATTTTAATGCATATCTTAAGGCTGATTCAAAATATTTCTGAAATGTAAATAAATAAATTTGATTTATTGGTTTGCCCAAAAAGTAATTGCGGATTTTTCATATAGGCCGACTAAATTTTTCACAGCTTGTGACTCTGTAATTGCATTCTTTCCTCTGTCAGTTAAAAAAGTGTAAAAAAAGTATATTTGATTAAAATTCATTCTAAGTTTTATTAAAATTGCATTTACTTTCTTTTAAAAAATCCGCAATTACTTTTTGGGCAACTCAATACCTTAATGGTTAATTAAAACAAGTAAAAGCCTGCTAAGTTCGGCCAGGCCGAATCTTGGGAACCCACCACCATGGATTTTGCTAAAAATTTATTTAAAAAAAAATTAGTTGAAGGGCATTATTTTATTCTAAACACCAAACTTCTGTCAAAGCAGCAAAAATTAAAGCTTCTAGGAACCGAACAAGGATGATCGAGTCAGGTTTATATGGGAGCTATATCAGGTTAAAGACTGATTTTGGCCGTACTTGGCCAAATCGGAACATAACACTATGTGCAAAATGTCAGGTTATAGCCAAATCGGAAAACAATTGCGGTTTCCAGTGGCTCAAGATATCAAATCGGGCGATCGGTTTATATGGGAGCTATATAAGGTTAAAGACCGATTTAGACCGTATTAGGCACAGATGTTGAAGTCAAGATGTCAAATCGGGTGATCGTTTTATATGGGAGCTATATCAGGTTATAGATCGATTTGGACCGTATTTGGCACAGATAGTGGAAGTCATAACGGAACACTATTTGCAAAATTTCAGCCAAATCGGAAAATAATTGCGGTTTCCAGGGGCTCAAGAAGTCAAATCGTTAGATCGGTTCATATGGGAGCTATATCAGGTTATAGATCGATGTGGACCGTACTTGGCGCAGTTGTTGGAAGTCAGAACAGAAAACTGCATGCAAAATTTCAGCCAAATCGGATAAAAATTACGGCTTGTAAGGTCTCAAGAATTCAAATCGGGAGATCGGTTAATATAGGAGCTATACAAGGTAATAGACCGATTTGAACCGTACTTGGCGCAGTTGTTAAAAGTCATAACAGAACACTGCATTCAATCAAATCGGACAACAATTGCGGTTTCCAGGGGCTCAAAAAGTCAAATCGGGAAATCGGTTTATATGGGTGCTATATCAGGTTATAGATCGATTTGAACCGTACTTGACGCAGTTATTGTAAGACATAACAGAACACTATATGCAAAATTTCAGCAGAATCGAATGAGAATTGCGGCATCCAGGGGCTCAAGAAGTCAAATCGTTAGATCAATTTATATGGGAGCTATATCAGATTATAGACCGATTTGGACCATACTTGGCACAGTTGGTGGAAGTCATAAAAGAATAATAAGTTCAAAATTTCAGCCAAATCGGACAACAATTGCGGCTTGTAAGAGGTCAAGAAACCAAATCGAGAGATCGGTTTATATGGGAGCTATGTCAGGTTATTGACCGATTTTGACCGTACTTGGCACAGTTGTTGGAAGTCATAACAGAATACCAATGCAAATTTTGCCCATGAACATTCTATTAACGAACAGGGGCGAACTTCTCACATATCAATGAGTGCAGTCCGATTCAAGTTTTAAGCTCAATGACCAGGGGCCTCCTTTGTATAGCCGAGTCCGAATGGCGTGCCATAGTGCGACACCTCTTTGGAGAGAAGTTTTGCATGGCATAGTACCTTACAAATGTTGCCAGCGTTAGGAGGGGAAAACCACCGCTGAAAATTTTTGCTGATGGTCTCGCCAGGATTCAAACCCAGGCGTTCAGCGTCATAGGCGGACATGCTAACCTCAGCTCTACGCTGGCCTCCAGAATAACAGAATACTATATGCAAAATTTTAGCTAAAGGGGACTTCAATTGCTGTTGCCAGGGGCTCAAGAAGTCAAATCGGGGGATCGATTTATATGGAAGCCATATCTAAATCTGAACCGACGTGGCCCATTTGCAATCCGCAACGTCCTACATCGATGTTAGGTATCTGTGGAAAATTTCAAGTGGCTAGCTTTACACGTTCGACCTCTATCGTGATTTCGACAGACGAACAGACGGACATGGCTAGATCGATTCAGAACGACGACACGATCAAGAATATATGTACTTTTTGGGGTCTTAGACGAATATTTCGAGGTGTTACAAACGGAATGAGTAGATTAGTATACCCTCATCCCATGATGGTGGGTATAGAAATTAAATTGTTGCGCTTTGTTTGTTAGTTTGTTTGTCTGTTCCGGTTAAACCGAATTTTCACAAATGGTAGAGTTTGAGTCCTTGGTGAAAATAGGGTACTAAATTGTTGGATATCCGAAGGGGAAGCGGACCCTTCCCCTTGCTACAATTTTCAAAAACACCAGATCTCGGAGATTGATGCACCAATATTTGTATGTCACCTTATGGTACCCCAAAAACACAAACTCTGGGGTCAAATAACCTAGGGGGACGCCCCATCCCAAAACCCAGCCGAACGGACATGTTTACTGATTGGGACAGTATGGGCATCAAATGAAAGGTATTTAAGAGTAGAATACGTACTTGGTATACAAATTTCACCCTAAGTGTTTGGGGGGGAGTCCCTCACCCCCACAAAACCTCCCAATAGGACACTTTCACTGCTATGGGCAATATGGGTATCAAATGAAAGGTATTTAAAAGTAATGCACAAATCTGACATAAAAATTTATTCCTTGATTTCTAAGGTACCCCCGAAACTCCCCAGCTGGGCATATTTACCAATTTGGGCATTATGAATATAAAATGAAAGGTATTTAAAAGTAGTGTACAAATCTGACATAAAAATTTATTGCTTGGTGTTTGATGGGCCTTCCCACCCCCCAAAATCCACCAGCAGGGCATATTTACCAATTGGGTCAATATGGATATCAAATGAAAGCTATTTAAGAGTTCAGTAAGAATCTGACATACAAATTTATTCCTTGGTGTCTGAGACGACTCCCCACCCCCCAAAAACCCCCCAGCGGAGCATATTTACCAATTGAGACAATATGGATAGCAAATGAAAGGTGTTTACAAGTTTAGTAAGAATTTGACATAAAAATGTATTCCTTGGTGTCTGAGACGACTCCCCACCCCCCAAAAACCCCCCAGCGGAGCATATTTACCAATTGAGACAATATGGATAGCAAATGAAAGGTGTTTAAAAATTTAGTAAGAATTTGACATAAAAATGTATTCCTTGGTGTCTGAGGGGCCTCCCCACCCACCAAAACCCCTCAATAGGACATATTTACCGATTGGGACAACGTGGGTATTAAATCAAAGGTATTTGGAAGTTAGTACACATCTGTAATAAGAATTTTGTCCAAAGAGTCTACGGGGCCTCCCCAACCTTAAAAATCCCCAAAACGGGCATGAATGTCCTACGTCACAGAATGGCTATCATGTGAGAGTTCTTTGAGGGTTCACTACGTATCTGGTATACACCTTTGGCAGAGTCTGGGACCGGCCCACCCACTAAATACCCTTCAATAGGACGTGTAGTTTGATCGGGGAATTAAAAGAAAGGTCTATGGCAGTAGAGTTCGAATCTAATGTTCATAAAAGGATCCAAATATCTGGGTCACTTTCTGCCGTTCAGCAGGACATGTAGATCGTGAGAATAAAGAACTCAAATAAATGGTATTTTAGATCTTAGGGTCGACCCTCCCCCTCGATATAAACAACACCAAACTGTCATGTAGGACGGCTGAGAACATATTGTACACAAAAAAAAGGACTTATAAGAGGGCAACCCAACTCCTCCCATCCTACCCCAAGCAGAAAAGGAATTTTAAGTAATATATGAAGGCCGGTCAGGATAGAATAGGACTGCCCTGGTTGTAGAGTGCACTTTTTGCCCTCAGATAGGGATTGACACAGGAAAGACCTGCGGATCTTTAATAATGTGCTGTTCCAAGTGGTAGCTTTGAAATATGAAATTGAGAGTAGGTAATCAACACAAAAAAAAATTTGTGTGGATCTGTACAGGACCTGTAGCCCTGAATGTCTTGATCATCAGCTTAAGAATGCTTAAAGAAAAAATCCATTTTCAAAAAGCCATTTTATGGTGTAGCGAAGCGCTCCGGGCCAGTTAGTTAGTAACAAATAAAATTCATTCTCAATATTGTGCAGTTTGCTTCATACCCGAGTACCAAGGGAACCACCTTCATCTCCCTTAAAGGTAATAATAAAAGGATGCGCAAAGCTGTTAGTGTTGGTGACAAATACCTATTCACTTTTAAATGGCCAAGTGTACAGATGAAAGATTTTTTTAATGGTAATGCTTTAAAAGCATTATCAAGGATTTATCTTAATGCAAAGGACATCATTACACATCGTTTGATTTGCAAAATTGTGTTCATAGAGGGGAGATACTTTATCATAAGGACATACATATGTATACATCCTTTCGTATCAAATCAAATTTTTTTCTTCATTTTCTACAAAAATCCTAAAGTGTTGAAGAGCCGTTCACAAAAAAAGGCCATCAAACAAATGTGTTTGTGGCAAACACTTTGGCCACAGACCAACCGTGAATTGTGCATCTAGGCTATACCAATGGCAATGCAAAAAAATGCAACGAATAGATTTTTTCTAGGCTTAGAACAGAGTATTACTTGATGAGCTCTTTTTCATTTCCATGGCTAATCGAAAGCCTTTTGCATTGCTCTCTTTTTTTTGTGTAAACCATCTCATATCATAGTGAGGGGTGTTAATTTGTGGTAGGCCTATCTGTTTTTTGCCTCAAGGGCTGCTAATTAATTAATTCCATTTTTATGATTTTTTAAGTATTGCATATGCGCCTTTTTTATGAAATACTCCTCGTTTGGCTTTGCATTTATTTTTCTGAATATTTATTTTCAGTTATAAAAATGCATGAGGAGAAATATTAGTTACACACAACAAAATAATTCGTTTGACATACAAGAAAAATGTTTGCCAAATAAACTTCTTTTCTGGAAAACATTGGACTTTGTTTACGATAAAATTACGTTTTTTGCCATAAATTCTTGCAAGAATTAGTGACAAATATAAAGATATTTATCCTGAGAATATCTTTCACTCTTGGTATATAGAACATGTTATTCGGAGTTTCAACTAATTTTTCTTTATATATAAATTAATTTAACGTCAACATTTAAAATGGGTTGTGCATATTGAAAATAATGTCAAGTCCATTTTATTGTTGTAACTTAATTCAAACTCAAATTTTTACGAATTATAAGCAGAACTCTGTTGGTAATTCAAACTCGTTCAGTGTATATTAAAATTTATTTCGATGTTATGATACAAAATTAATTCAAAGCCTTCCATTTTCGGTCAACCCATTATGGTTTTGTTTTATGATCTACAGTATTCGTTATTCTATAAATAAAATAACCAATGGTTGTTGTTTTCGCACATTTAAATACCTACTTTGTGATGGATATTTTTTTATGACGTATATGTTACCAAACAATGTATGTGCCTTAGAAATTCTTGTTATGTTTTCTTGTACCTGGCATCCATTTGTATGTTGCTCTAATGAATTTGTCATGGCATTTACCCAAATTTTTGGACTTATGGCGAAATTTTAAAAATGTTTACTTTCCGAGTTTACCATTCGCACTCTACCGAACTGCTCAATATAGCGAATGCTTTTTGGTCAGTCAAAGCAAAAAAGGAAAAATATTGTGTGTGAGAATGTGTCTATACCAGTGACGAGCACACAATTGCAATTATTTGCAAGCAACAATAAACAAAGTTAGTTACGTTCAATAATGAAACGTTTATGGCAAAAGTTTTATATGTTGAAGAGAAATGTTACACGATTACAATAAAATCAAAACTTGGTGGTAAATGTATTTTGTTTGTCATAAAAATTTCCTAAACGTTTTATTTTTTTCGAGTATGTTTGATGGTAGGGGAATTAAATTTTCTCTTTCAATTATTCTCAGTGTATTGTTTATGCACTCATGTGTTCAAACTGAAGTATTTGTTGCAACGTTTGGATACAGCATCCATATTTTGATTGGCTTACAAAAATCTGCTCTCATTTGCCTGCAAGTGTGAATGTGCTTAGAAATATTAAACCATACTAACGCACAGGGGATTCCAAGTATCAAAAACCAAACATTAACGGCCGTATTAACAAAACTTTATAAAGCCTTAAAATAGGTTTTAAAAGGAAATCTGTGCATTTATTTGACCCATTATCAAATCTGCATTAAGTTTTGTAAATACCGGTGTAAGGTTTTTTGAAAGGAAAATATTTTTTTTTGTTAGTTTAAAATCTTGGAAAAATTGATCGAAAGCGGTTGATTTTAAGCCAGCGTGAAAACACTGTATTGTAACAGGATGCCTATAATCATTGTTTGGAATGGTATTGTTCTACAAACACTAATAGATTTAAAAATGGTAAGATTTATTATTTAATAGTTATAAATGTTTTATGACTACAAAAAAAAGCTAAAATCAGGAAGCCCTGTGGGGCTTGCGAGGTAAAAATTACGACGCACCAGACTATAGGGAATCTTTCAAAAATAAAACCCTCCCAGGTAGCTTGAAATTCGAAAATCTTCGGTGAGCACAAAGAACTGCATTTGTCCACATCATGGAAAAAGCTACCAAGGCGTAGCTGCTAATACAGAAAGTCTAAGTTTTGGATCTGAGTTGTTCCTTTTAAACAGCTTCCATGTAAATTGAGCTCCCAATTATACATCTTAACCTCTAGAGTGCACAATTCTCATCTGATTTGGCTGAAATTTTGCACATTCAAAATGACATTGAATGTGCAAATGACATTCAAAAGAGGTATGGTTCGAATCGGTCCAAAACATGATATGGCTTCCATACAAACCGATCTCCCGATTATACTTCATGAACCTCTAGAGGACGTTATTCCTTTCCGATTAGACTGAAAGTTTCCACAGTGAATTTTTCATTGCCTCCATACAAACCGATCTCCCGATTATATTTCATAAACCTCTAGAGGACGTTATTCCTTTCCGATTAGTCTGAAATTTTCTACAGTGAATTTTTCATGACCTCCAGCACACGTGCCATGTATGGCTTGAATTGGTTTAAAACCTGATTTAGCTCCCGATCTCCCGATTATAAATCTTGAGCGCCTAGAGGACGCAGCTCTTGTCGGATTTGGCTTAAATTTTGCACAACGACTTCTTGTATGACCTTCAATATACTTGTCAAATATGGTCCGAATTGGTTCCTAACCTGATATAAATTCCATATAGACCGATCTCCCCATTTTACTCCTTAAGCCTATAGAGGACGTAAGTGGAATAGATTCCAATTTGGCAGAACTTTTGCACATTGATTTTTTCTATGACTGAATTTGTCCATAAACTGATATAGCTCCCATTTTAACCGATCTCCCGATTTTACTTATTGATCCCCTATATGGCGCAATTTTTATCCGATTTGGTTGAAATTATGTCCAATGACATCTACTATGGTCTCCAACATCCAAGGTCTGAATCGGTTCATAGTTGGAAGTGTTGAAATAGTGCTGCCACTATACAATGACTTCTAAAAAGAAGAATGACTTCTAAAAAGATTGAAAACGACTATGGAAGGTTTCATAAATTTATCTTCTTCCAAGCTATACTGTCACCGAGACCACGAAGTAAGGAATAAAACTTTTATAAGAAGTTTGTCCGCAATTTCTTATTATTTTTGGTGCTTTTTCATTAAGTTGACCATAACTAATTGTTGTTATTTAATTCAAGTTAAATTTGACTAAAATAGATAATAAATCATTCTTTATAATAAATAGACAAAAAGGTGAAGAACACCACTAAATATTTACGTTTTCGCATTTATATGTGTGCAAATAAATGCATAAACAATCAAAAGAAATTCTTCTCGATGACATTTTTTTCGGACAAACGAAGCTCGATATAAACTCTCATGATTCGAAAAATGTACAATTCGATTGAAAAATATCGAAATTGCATGCAGTGATTAGGCCCTTGATTTAGATGCAATAGCATTTCAAGTATCCCTTGTTTGCCTGTAAGGAGTTACCGTTCAAAGAACTTGACAAATGCGGCCGCGTTTACTATTTTATTTGTTTTTTTTTTACCATCTCCATGGTGTTTGGCAACGGTACTTGTATAATTTTAAAGATTTGTTGTGCAATACACAAACATATTTTTCACTTTGAGGTGTGTGAGTTCGCCAACAAAAGTTAAATATAACGCAATTACGCTTAATAAATAACATTTTAAATGAACTCCGAAGCAATTGCCTTTGATGGCTTGTAATGTTATAATGAGCTGTCTATAAATCAAACATCGTGTAGCTGTCATATCAAGTTTTATATATATAGCAGTGTGAACTGTGTAGCATTTTGTATAAGCTACCTTGCATATATATTTGTAGGAACGGAAAAGAATATTTTGATGTGCATCCAATTATGAGGAGTATGACTAATGAACAACTTTTGATACATTGCTCAGAAGTATACACAACGTTCAACTCATTTGCAGAGGAAGACATAGGCTATAAGTATCTAGTTGATAACCCGTATCTCTAATACAGGGTGAGATAAATGGTGCCAAAGTTGATCACAACAACTTGTTTTGAGAGCCTAGAAATTGGGATTATTGCTTCAGTGACGCAAATAGACATACAAAGAAATGCGCAAAATAAATCGCATCTGAATGTTTCGAAAATCTTTCACTTTATTAATAGACTACTTAACGAAGTATTTTACATATATTTTGGTATTTCATTTTTTATATGCACTACACTCTTCACATTTTCGTTCTCTTTAATTTATAATCGGTGACCTAAACTATTTTCTCTACATTCTCCTCATTAGTTATTCTAAGGTATAACAAACAGTCGAAGCATTCATACTATCAATGAAAACTTTGTTAGCCTTGGGTAGTGCAGCAATCGAAAGGATTGTGATATATGACTACAGTGTTCTGTTTAAAGCTAAAAAACTTTTTCTGACATTCATCTTATCACTTTACGATGCATAAGGATGAATCATTCCGATGTTGAAAGTATCAATTTGTAGTAAAGTTTGTAGTTGACTTACATATGTATATGATGATCATCGTTCAAATTTGAACTTCATAAACTCAGAGATTAAACTTGTATCAAACCATTATCCAATTATATTAGATTTTTTGAATAATTTGAACTTCATATACTCAGAGATTAAACTTGTATCATTTTAAACCTTAGCTATTACTGTGCAGCTTCTGCCTAATAAATATACATACCTACCCAACAGTATATGGAAGCATTGAAATGAATGGCCTCTTTTTTTGCTCAAGTATTAAGCCATGTTTGCGCATGAGAAAATATTTAAGAGCCTAAGATACGCCATCTCTAATCAAAAAGTAGGATGGGATTAGATGTTTGAATTTAGTCGAGAGCAAAGGTATTCGAGTATAATTATTACATATACCATATATCTAAAAATATGTATTAGGTGTTGAATATTATACAGATGTTCTTTTTTTATAATTTCTTTATAAATATCGAATCCGAAAGTCAAATATTAAAAAATATTGTTTATGGACAATTGTATTCTCTTGAATTGACAATTAGTGATGCTGTTCTGAACAATTCTTTTCAACTCTGATAGCATTGAATATATTCATAAATGTATATATCAATTATCGCACCAAAGGAATGGAATGAAATTGAAATACTTTGATGACTAACTTTTTTGCTAAGTAACGATCCTTAACATTCTCACCAGATCTTGAACGTTAAGATCTTTTCTCACATCTCATATCTAACTACTCTTCTCAATACTTTTAGCTCTAACTTACTCACCCTTTAATGAAGAAAACATTTATAACCTTTTACAGAAATCATTGCTTCATCTTTTTTGTCAAATGAGCAACGTCTTCCAGATTTGATTGATTTCGTTATTATTAGAAATATACATAAAAATTTTATTTACATTGAAAATTCCGCTGCATTGTCATCATCCGATCATTCTGCAGTGATAATGGATAGTCAGTGATAATTTTATCGAAAAATTTTTTTTTGAAAAACCATACTAACTGGCACTTTTTCAAATATATACCGTCAGCAAAAAGTAAACTAAAGATTCCTCTTAGAAAAAAAGATCAAATTGATGAAGAGTTGACAAGCTTCATCAATGCAATACAAACGTCTGGATGGGAAAGTACTTCTATTACAAGTCATACCAATCCAAATGCCACATATCCGAAGGAAATAAGAGACCTTTTATCGAAGAAAAGAAAAGCCAGAAAGAAATGGCAAAGAGAAAGAACAATCGAAAATGAAAGAATATTGAACAGGCTTGTGAATGAACTTGAACGTATCACACATGAGTCAAGAAATAAGGCTATGTTTAGATACTTAGGAAGCTTAACAGCAACGAACGAAACCAACTACAATCTATGGAAGGCCACGCGGCAATTAAATTAGGTTTCCCCAAAACATCCCACCACTTAAAAATTAAGATGGATCATAGATAGAAATTTGAATATCATTTCAGCGACATATTTAAACCACTTGAATGTAGGTCTGACAATGAATAAACTTATAAATATAAAAAAATGTGGCAACCAAATCATCAAACCAGCAATACTTAAAGAAGTAAAAAATCTCATCGCCAAAGATCTGAGTGCTAAGAAATCTCCAGGTTATGACTTAACATCAGGCAAAATATTTAAAAAGCTTCACCTTTAGCTGTTTAAAAAACTTTTGTTTATAATAAATGTTTGTTTTCGTCTACGACATGTTCCATTAGGATGGAAAGTTGCAAAAGTTATGGTAATTAAGAAACCTGGAAAACCTGACCATGAAATAACATTATACCGTCCGATATCGCTACTACCAGTTATGTCAAATATTTGAAAAGTTGCTATTAAAAAGATTGCGTCCCTTATTAACAAGTAGGCTTATCGTACCAGACCATCACTTTGGATTCCGAAATAATCATTCAACCATACAACATGGTCAGCGAATAGTTGATGTAGCCGAAAGAACCATTGCAAATAAACTCGTCTGCTCTGTCGTGTTTTTAGACGAGAGACAAGCATTTTGGACAATGTTTGGCATCAAGGGCGTTTAACAAAACGTCACAAGGATCATCCAAAGGAATTTTAGGAAATCTTGGAATCATACCTTACTAACCGACATTTCGCGTAAAAGTAGAAAATCAGTATTCAAAATTGAAACCAATAAAGGCTGGAGTACCTCAGAGGAGTGTCCTAGGCAATTCTTATGACTGCCAACACTGAAATTGAAGCGACAAATAAACTTAAAGCAGCTCTGTCTAATATTTTACTTTGAATAAACAAATGGAGGATGCCTCTAAATGAAAATAAGTCAACCCACATACTGTTCACAAACAAGAAGCTTCGTTATTTACCATTGTATCTGAATAGTAAAGTAATACCATTCGCAACCACAGCAAAATATTTGGGAATGACCCTAGACACAAAAATTAAATGGAAAGAGCTTGTGAAGAACAAAGATAAGGAAATAAAAATAACATTCTCCGAGTTGTACAGGATGCTAGTGGTCAATAGAATATCGATTCAAATAAACTTATTTTGTATAATCAAATGATTAAACCAATATGGATCTACGGAGTGAATCTTTGGGGTTGCGCTGCATAGAATGAACTAGAAAAGATCCAAAAAAACTCAAAATTTAATCCATCGTACCATAGCTAATGCACCTTGGTACATACGAAACACCGATCTGCACAGAGACTTGGGAGTGAAGACAATATAGGAAGAAATATCCATTGACGCCCTGAAACATGTGAACAAACTACATAGTCACGTTAATTCTGACTCAAATAATATTGTTCGAAACTGTCCAGTCAGAGGAAGACTTCAAAAAACTATACCAATGGCCTGTCCCTAAAGAGGCCCTAAATCCGAGGGACTAGAATGTAGTTACTGAACTATTTCCGCAACATGAATTCGAACTAGCCCAAATTCTCTAGTTTATATTATATATACGCTATCCTAAAATTACTAGATGAGTATAACTTAGTTGTAATAAAAATAAAGTATTTTTTTTTGTTTGAATATACTTCTGTGATAGTTGTTGCTGCTTTCTAAGACGTTTGTTATTATCCAATTGTGAGGAATAACAAACATACAAATCTGAATACAGTCCACTCACCATTAGGATCTTTTTTAAGATCACCTTCGGTTTCATCTTTATTATCATTATAACCATTATCATCGTTAAATGTTTTTATCATCTATATTGCCTTTATTTCATGTGTGCTAATAGAGTTGTGAAAATCCCCCTATACCCATTTAGTATGAAATCATTTTTTCATTAACTTAAAACACATCGTATTTTTTTTTTGTACTTTTATTCATAAAATTTTTTTTTTATTCTTTTTTATATCTACAATATAAATCTCATAAGGACTGCCAAATTAGTATCAATAACTTGTCAGTCATATCGGTACACATGACCTTGATTTGATTCAAAAGTTAATTTACAATACATCCATTACCAAACTCTCAAATTACTTTGGTTTTCTACTTAAAAAAAACCATCACCAAACTCCAATAATTTCTGTTTAATGAGCTTTAGAGTTTTCCAGAAAGAACTTCTAACTCCAATCAACCATAACATAAAATGTATAAATAATAGCTCTCTAATACCAGGCGATCTTTATCATTGTGGTATAAATACATCTGAAATTTTGCTTTATAAAATTGTATAGAATTGTTACTCGTTGTAGAGATTTCAAATTTTGTTACCGTGTCGCGTTTAAAATGTGGCTAAAAGTATTCTTAGGTGTAGTTGTGGTTGTGATCTGTTTGAACTTTGTGGTAAGATGTAAAAAGAAAAAGGACAACAACATCTTTATGGATTCTATTACTAGACGTGAAGAAAATTCTTCCAAATATCCTTATAGTGGATCGATGAACAAAGAAGACATACTTTAGATTCGGCTGAGAATTGAATAGAAGATGGATGGTTCACGTGCCATAAGCCGGATCAGAAAAGCATATTGCATTGTAGGTCGGACAAATGCAGTATACAACATGTACACGACAAGCGTTCTAAGCCTTTTCTTGCTGGAGTCTAGGGCAGAGTTTTCCATTTTAACTCCTTTGTCCGTCCTTCAAAACACCCAATTATTTTTAGCTTTAGCATTTTAACTCCTTTGTCCGTCCTTCAAAATACCCAATTATTTTCAGCTTTGAGTAAATGGAACATTGTCTCCTTCCAAGAAAAGCGAATTCCACCGTAGGTGCTTTGTATCTTCTGCTGGAGACACCTCGGTAGGAGGTGGGAATTTGGCCCAAGGATAATATATATAAGGTAATCGATAGACCAATACAGTCATAATAGGCATTTGTATAGTAGAAAGTTATACATAAAAGGACCCCTATTTGGAAGTCCGAGTAGATCTAAAGACTTGTCTCGACTGCATCATTTCGCATAGGTCTGCAGCTTCGGCTGATTGGAAGCAATGCTAAATTAGAACCTTTTGAGGTTTAACTACGAAACTGTGCCTCCTAAGTTGAGCTTAAAGGAGGGAACCCGGGAATTGCTGACCGTAGTTCCACTTGGGCTAGTAAGGATGCTTAAACGAAAGGGCTAGACTGAAGACGTTCCAAAATTGAATCTTTAGGACACGCTTTCCCAGCGGTGAAAATCGGGCGGTGGATTGAAGGCTTGAGACCAAGATGGTTTCAGGGTTGGTATTGGT
The DNA here is from genome assembly GCF_963082655.1 of Stomoxys calcitrans. NCBI lineage: Eukaryota > Metazoa > Arthropoda > Insecta > Diptera > Muscidae > Stomoxys > Stomoxys calcitrans. The sequence goes on along the minus strand of NC_081555.1, from coordinate 7,648,328 downwards.
TTCTTCTCCGATGCACTTGATATCGGCATGACGGGCGAAAGTAAAAAAATCCGGTTGAGGTGGAAGATGAGTCTGGAACCGAAATCCTTTAATGGAATCTTTGGTACTGTCAACTCAGAATTTATGTAAACAGTAAAGTGGTCGCTAAGAATCTCGAATTTGAAGGCGTTGAAGTCGAAATACTTAAAACATGTGATTTCCTCTTCAAGCTCAAGGCCCAGAAGGATATTTCATTAAATAAGATAAGATAAGATGCCAGGAAGTAACAGTTGCGTTGGCTAAGTCATGTTATCAAAATGGATGAAAAAGCTTCAGCAAAGAAGTCTTTTGAAGGCGCCCATAATAGAACACACAAAAGGGGAAAACCAAAACTCTGATGGAGTGACAAAGTGGAGAGAGACATCTCAAAACTGGGTGTCAGAGATTGTAGAAAAAAACAGAAAATAGAAACGCTTGGAAATCTATTCTACGTTCGACTAGAAGAATACATTTTCTGTAACGCCCAACTAAGGATTAGCTTCTGTTCGACAAACGGATTGTCAATCTCTCATGCGTTGCATTTGTGGATGTAATGAACCTAGCAGAAAGCGATAGTAGGGACACTCGAAACTGTCATCAACCGGATAAGGACAGACGAAATGGCAGCTTTCGTCGTTTGAACGGTATTCATAACCGGGCATACGCAATAAGCGTTAGATCATAACAAACTAGAGAAGATGTAGAAGTTGTCTTTTTAAGCAAGAATATGAAATGATCGAGCGCTTGCTATATTTATGTCCAGGTGATCAGGGAAATCCATGTTTGGGATCTTGCTCTGACAGACCACCTATAAACATCGACTGAACATAAGGGTTCCTGCAGGAGAACATTCTCCCATGCGGAATTCGCTTCACATAGTTCCAGTTTTCGATATTGCTGTCATATACATCAACCCCTAAATTTAGCCTCAATGAAAACTTTTGTCAAAAATTCATGGAATTTTGTCCGGCCAACTCTAACTTCATTTGTCTTTGTACATTTTACGACCTTAACATAAAAATTTATTTAATAGTATCCCTACGAATGTTGCTGTCCACTTTTATACAATTTTTCGTTACATGATCATGCAAATCTAGCATTTTTGTCTTTATTCTTGGGATCAGGATGCTATGGCTTTAAACCATTGGCGAGATGAGGAAAGTGAAATTGAGCAACTGCAAAAGTTCTTCGATGATTTTGCTCAGAAGATCAAGGAGTATGAAGGTAACAATAATCAACTATCAAATTTGAAAAAAAGTTTAGTTTCTTTCTTCATTACTAAAATATTTGTTTTCTGTTTATAGTCCTAAATGAAGCCGATTATCCCATGGAAGATGAACCCTATGATTTCTAAGTCTGTTTGTCGATTTTTCACATAGAAAATTGTTTATTGCAGAATAATAACAAAATGTTCCTTAAATTTCGTTATTCATATTGAAATATGTGTGATATTAAAAAAAAAACTTTAGCAGCTAAACATCACAAATAAACGTGAGGTGTGAATAAAATTCATCGTGACTTTGTTTAATTGTCTGTATTATGTTTTACGATGCATGGATAAAGGAATTAAATAAAAAATAACAAAAAATTCCATAGACAACAAATTTTCTGAAATTTTTTTTTTTTAAATAATTGTGGTTGGTGGTTTATCTTTCTTATTGGGCTCGAAGAAAGGTGCCCTGACATGATCCAATGTTCGTCTTAAGAAGGCATGCTTCTACCATTACACAGCTCACTAATTAGTAAGTGGTGGAAGCATGTAATCTTTTTTGGGACAAAGCAGACTGATGATGAAGCTTGGTTAGCTTCGAAATCGCGATCTCTGTAGCCTGCACAATGCATTAATCGCAACCACATTTTGCCTAAAATTTAAAATAACGGGTTTTTATTTCCCTTTCTTTTCTAAATAGAAACAAAAGCAAACCCCATATTGGTTTCAGCTGGACAAATAAATCCAAGAACAAAATTGAACAACCAAAATAAAGTATCGCAAAAACAGATGAATGAACGGGGAGTACGCCGATAAATGTGTATACACACATTAAAAAGTTATTCTTGGGCAAACGAAGATTGCTGGGCAAAAGGTATTGGACATTATGTGTGTTACTGATGCAAGATGTTCTTATTGAGTAAGCGATATTGACGGTTGGTGGTATAATTTTCTTACAGAGCTCGAAGAAAGGTGCCCTGATATGATCCAATATTCGCTTCAAGAAGGCATGCTTCTGCCATTGCACAGCTCACTAATAAGTGAAAGATGGAATCATGTTATCTTTTGGGGCAAAACAGACTGATGATGAAACTCCGTTAGCTTCGAAATCGCGATCTCTGTAACCTGAGCAATGCATTAACCGCAACTACATTTTGCCTAAAACTTTTTAAAAAAAATGTTTTTTTTTGCTTTCTGCAAACCCTATATTGGTTTCAGCTGGACAAATAAGTCCAACAACAAAATGAAACAACCAAAATAAAGTAGCGCAAAAAGAAAAAAAAAAGTAAAAATAAAGCAATGGAATCTCAATAAGATTTTAAGACCGAAAAAAGAACAGACAAAAAGTAAAAACTTTAATAGAAATTAAATTTTGAGAAAAATTTTATAGAAATAAAATTTTGGGAAATTTTTTATACATATAAAATTGGGAGATTTCTTATAAAAATAAAATTTTGGAAATTTTTTATAGAAAAAAATTATTTAGGAAAATTTATATAGAAATAAAATTTTTATTTGTAAAAAATTCAAAATATCAAAATTTAAAAAAAAATTGTTTATAAAAATAATTATTAAAAATAAATGACAAAACTTTTTATAGAAATGGAATTTTCACAAACTTTTTATGAAAACGGAATTGTGAGTAGGTTTTTTTTAGAATAATGTTTTGAAGGCATTTCTTTTAATGTTTTGCCAGGATTCGAACCCAGGCGTTCAGCGTCATATGCGGACATACTAACCTCTGTGTTACGGCGGCCTCCAATGTTTTTATATAGCTGCCATATAAAACGATCTCGAATGTTGACAGCTTGAGCCTCTAGAGGGCGCCATTCTTATCCGATTTGGCTGAAATTTCGCTTGATGTGTTCGTTTTTGTCCGCTAATAACTGTGCCAAGAATGGTTAAAATCGGTTCATACACTGATGAAGGTAAACCAATCTCACATCGAAACTTCTTGAGGCTCTAGAATGCGCCATTTTTATCCAATTTGGTTGAAATTTCGCCTGAGGTATTCTGTTCTGACTTCCAATAACTGTGCCAAAAATGGTTCAACCGTTCCATAACCCGATATAAACCGATCTCGCATCTTGACTTCTTGAGCCTCTAGGGGGCGCCATTCTTATCCTATTTGGCTGAAATGTTGCTTGAAGTGTTCTGCTTTGCCTTGTAATAACTCTGTCCAGAATGGTTCAAATCGGTTCATAACCTGATAAAGCTGCCATGTAAATTAATCTCGGATTTTGAGTTTCTGGGGGACGCCATCCTCATCCGATTTGGCTGAAATTTTGCATGAGATGTTCTGTTATGACTTTTAATAACTATCCCAAAAATGGTTCAAATCAGTTCATAACCTGGTATAGCTGTCATGTAAATTATCTCGGATCTTAAACTTCTGGAGGACGCCATTCTTATCCGGTTTGGCTAAAATTTTGCATGAGGTGTCCTGCTCTGACTTTTAGTAACTGTGCCAAGAATGGTTAAATTCGGTTCATAACTTGATATCTCGGTTCATATAAATGGATCTCGGGTCTTAATTTTGAGCCTCTAGAGGTCGACAATCTTAACCGATTTGGCTGAAATTTTGCATGAGGTGGTCTGCTCTGACTTTTAGTAACTGTGCCAAGAATGGTTAAATTCGGTTCATAACTTGATATCTCGGTTCATATAAATGGATCTCTGGTTGAGCCTCTAGTGGTCGCCAATCATAACCGATTTGGATGAAATTTCGCTTGAGGTGTTCTGTTCTGACATCCAATAACTATGTCATGAATGGTCCAAATCTGTTCATAACATGATATGAACTTGACTTCTTGAGCTTCTGGAGGACGCCATTCTTAAACGATTTGGATGAAAATTCACATGAGGTGTTCTGTTCTTATGCCACATAAGTGAATCTCGGATCTTGACTTTTTGAGCCTCTAGGGCGCGCAATTCGAATTCCTGTTAGATCTTAACAGGGTTGGCGTGAGAATGATCACAATATGCATCCTATCAAGGTCTATATTCGGAGCTGTACCGTCAAGGATGTGCTTAGAATGAGGCAACTTGGCGGTGAAGAAGACAAAATATGGTCAAGGTTACCTTCTGGACACTATGGATGCCACGGGCAGACTGAGGAGGGTTTTAGACTACATTGTACCGAGATCGATTTGAAAAAGGATTTCGGTACTCACTTTCCCTGGAGGGAAGAATGAGAAGCGAATCCTGTGTTTAAGAGAATGATACCTTGAATGTTATAGATGGCTCCAAGATGGAGACAAGGACTGGATTGGGGCTATACTTCGACACACACAAGAACTATAGACGAGTGTTTGTGCTTTCATGCAGAGCTCTGTCCCATAACGATAACCCCAAAGAAAATTATGGAAAGGGATTTACAGTTTTCGAAATCAGTATATATGACGGCCAGTAGGTAGGAAAGTTTTTCTAAAAAAAAGACATATAAAAATCAGAAAAATTCATGAATTCTTTATTCGAATCGATAGAACGGTCCATATATTGTAGTTAGGCTATTCCTACTTTCACTGGAGACTTGTTTGTAGTCTAAAAATGTATACAAAATTAAATCTTTTCATTTATTTTTGCACGTTCTTACATTCTCGCTTAAGTTCTTGGTGGAAAAAGAATTAAATTTCCTAAATAAAAAATTATTTAGAAAAAATGTTAAAATCCGTAAAATCTTCATGGATGTGTAGCATATTCTTGCTATTCAACTTAGTTTCGGGGCAATACTTTGAACTAAAATCGGATAATGTAACCGTATGGCATGACGATTTAGAGGATATTTTATCTGTTGAGGATAACAGTTGGCATAAAGATATGGAAGAAACTCGTACTTTGGTTTCATTATCAACGCCAGAACCAGTAGACTATGATGATTATGTTGCAGTGGCAGAGACGTATATAGATAACTGGCATGGCAGTCCCTTTGAATCGGTAAACATGGACAGTTTGTAATTAATATTTGCATTACCATTTAAATTCTAATACCAACAGACCATTGGTTATGTAACACCCTTGGTGGGTCCCGCCTCCGAAATTGTTATACCACTAAATGATATTTTTAATATTAGAAGGAAACGCACAGATAGTTTGGGTTGGCAATACGACATACCTAAAAGTAAGTGGAATTTTTACAATAGACTATTTCTGATTGAAAAATATGTTCCTAATAAATTACAGATTGCAAACCTGTTAGTATGGGCACAGCAAATCGAGTCACTAAGGGTTAATAATTAGTGAACATAAACTAAAATAAAAATAAAATATATAAATGTTGTAAAGTTTTTACAAATAATATATGAAATGTATTGAGTAACAAAGTATTTCCATGCAGTTTTTTTTACATTTCTAAAGCTATGCATTCACAAAACTCCCCAAAGTATGCTCAACTATAAAAAGCTGCCTTCAATATTGGATTTTTCAAACTGTTCCACCCTGGCATTAATCGAATGCAGTTGCTTCCAAACTATCATCGTTATTAAGCCCATGTGTTGCTTAGACATCATCTATATATTCTTCATAAATTAATATTTATTGACTAAGTAGTAGCATAAGCCGTTCAACCAAATCGTTGAATAAAATGTTAAAATGCCACAATTTTCACATTCACTTTTCGGCGCTGCTTAGACAGCGTCACTCATACTCAACTCACAAAAAATTATTTAATAAAATTAATCAAGTTAATTTGCACATGTAGACAGATTTCTTCTTCTTATTCGTTGTGGTGTACGGTCATTCAATAACAACAACATTCACTTTAATACTAAGCTGTATAAATGAAGCAAAAAAAAAAAGTAAAACAAATGCTAAGCCAACTCAACTATAACCCAGGCATATTTTTAGAATTTTCTAAAGCCCGGGCGCTTGTCCGGATATTCAGACATAGACACACTTTACTCACTAAAGTTAAAGAAACTGTTTGACTAGTTGCTCATAGCTCACAGCTCTCTATCACTCTCCGCATGAGTTTAGAAAATCTTCGGAGGGACAGACATATAATTGTTTTAAATTTGTCCATTTATCGCCACCCCCAATTGCCTGCTCGGTGTATTGTAACAAGCAAATCTCAGTGCTAAGTGCCAGAGATTTACTTTTCTTTGGACTCGTTTTCACCCATGATCTGAATTTTTTTGTATGTTTGATGTGCTTAGAGGAAGCTTATTTTAAATGATGAATTTAATTTGGTGTCATTCTACAGCCTTTCTTCACACATGTAATGCAAAAACTGTAACTAGCTTAGGCTAAATTCTGTGAGTGCTTATTTGTTTATATTTACTACGAAGGTTTTTGAATAGAAATATTGTTAGGAATACTGCCTTACAAGAGATGGGATTTAAGGCAAACATAAAAAAGTTTAATTCAAACAACAGAAAAAATGTGTAACCCAAAAAATATGAGATTTCTTTCCATCAAAGTTTAAGATTTTTCATTTCTGCGTTCCGAAATATGACAACAAATCTACATTTTATGATTTAAAGTATAGAAAAATTACTGATAAGATATTCCATAACTTGTCGGGACCCACGTTAAGCACCAGTATTTCTTGACCACGAAATAGTATATAGTCCTGATATAGCATGATTGCTAAATTTTTAAATAATTAGATCAACTAAATTCAAATTTGCACTCAATTACATTACATTTCGTAGCACTACTTTATAGCTAAATGGAACACATTCAAATTTTGATTAAAGTTTTAATCAAAATTCTATTACAGTGTATTACTTATAGGGACTAATATTTTGGCAAAATTTTTGATAACAATTAAAATTCGTATAGAATTAAAACAAAATTTTTGATAGAATTAAAAAACTAAATTCAATAAAATATAGATCTGAACAAAGATAAATGTTTCAAAATAGCACAAATTTGAGAAAATTTTCGATAAAACTATGCACAATTGGTGAAATATGCCACAATTTGGTGAAATATATGACAAAGTTTTTAATAAAGCAAAATTTTCGGTGAAAATGCAGTTTCAGAGATATTTTAAATAAAAATTAAATATTAAAAAAAAATTTTTGGGAAGAAAAATTTTTTTTTGAGATAATTTTCGATAAAACCACATAAAATTTTAAAATAAAAGTTTGGAGAAATTTTTTGATAACAGCTATTACTTTTCTTGCTTTACTTTAATTGGCTACGACAGAACATTTGTTCCACTAGCCGAACGTAGAATAGCGTTCCAAGCGACTCGATCTTCTGCGCTCATTTAATAATCTCGGACACGGAGTTTCGAGGTGTCTCCCACCACTTGATCTTTCTTTTGATCGTGTTTTCCATCAAAAGACTTCTTGCTGGAGCTTCTTCATCCATTCTGACAACATAACCTAGCTAACGCAGCCGTTGTATTAAACAAAATTCAAAAAAAGACAAAATTTTCTGTAAACATCTGTTAAACATCGATAAAAAATATCAATTTAGGTTAAATATTCGAAAAAAAAGATTTTCTGGGAATTTTCTCAATAAAATACACATCTTTTAATTTTGGCGAAATATTTAATAAAAATTAAAATAATATTGGGTTGCCCAAAAAGTAATTGCAGATTTTTCATATAGTCGGCATTGACAAATTTTTTCACAGCTTGTGACTCTCTAATTGCATTCTTTCTTCTGCCAGTTATTTGCTGTTACTTTTAGCTTGCTTTAGAAAAAAAGTGTAAAAAAAGTATATTTGATTAAAGTTCATTCTAAGTTTTATAAAAAGGCTTTTACTTTCTTTTAAAAAATCCGCAATTACTTTTTGGGCAACCCAATACAAAGTTTTCGGTAAAAATCAGATATGTGCCATAAAAATCGGCGAATATTTGAGGTAAAAATAAATACAACTTAAAAGCAATTTTAAGTTAAACGTTTATTTTAAAAATACATTAATAAAAATTAAGTTTTCGATAAAAATTTTATTTTTCATAAAATTTGAATGTTCAAAAAACTTTCAATAAAAATAAAATTTAAAATTCGAAAGAAAAAAACTAAATTTTTGATAAAAATCATATCTTCGATAAAAATTTAAATTTTCGATTAAAATTAAACTTTCGATAAAAATTAAATTTTCGATAAAAATTAGATTTTTGATAAAAGTTAAATTTTCGTTAAAAATCAAATTTTCGATAAAATTTAAATTTTTGATAAAATTTAAATTTTCGATAAAATTTAAATTTTCGATAAAATTAAAATTTTCAATAAAAATTTAATTTTCGATAAAAATTTAATTTTTGATAAAAATTTAATTTTTGATCAAAAATTTAATTTTCGATTAAAACTGCACTTCCGATTAAAATTATATTTCCGATAAAATTCTAGATAAAAAATATTTTTTAAGATAAAAATAAAATTTTCGTTAATAGTTACATTTCCGATAAAAACTTAATTTTCAATAACACTAATTTTTCGACAAAAGTAAAATTTTTGATAAAAATTTATCTCTCTCGTATACATATAAGTCAATATGTGTTTGTTTGTTCCTTATAGACTCGAAGACGGCTGAACCGATTTTCTTGAAATTTTTACAGATAATCCATAATGATCCCATGGTGAAAATAGGGTACTAATTTTTTTGATATCTGATGGGGGGACGGCCCTTTCCCCTTACCCTAATTTTCAGAAACGCCAGATCTCGGTGATGGATAGTGCGATTTAAGCAACATTTTGTGTGCTCTTTTTTAGTAACCTAAAACCAAAAAACAAAATTATCCAAAATTTGGATGGGGTACCTAGGGGGGACGCCCCACCCCCAAAACTCACCAGATATATATACAGACCAATCACGACAATATGGCGCACAAATGAAAGGTATTTGCGAGTAGACCACGAATCTGATATCAACTTTCTGGACCAACTGTCCAGGGGACGTCCCACCCCTTACAACAACACCCAAATAGGTGTTATTATGACAACAAGACAATTTGGGTCTTAAAGAGAGTAGAGCGCCCATACCACAAAACGGACATATTGCTGACTTTTGCAATAGGAGGTTGAAACGAAAGTTGTTTGAGATTAGAAGACGTATTTAGTATCCAATTTTGAGGCCAGTGGCAATATGGGGTTCAAATAAATGATGTTTGAGAGTAAAGCCCAATGTTGATATTTTTTCAGGGCTAAGTGTTTGGGGGCCCACCCCACTCCCTCTAAATCGGGCATATTTACAGACTATACTAATGTGAGGCTCAACTGAAAGGTATTGGGGAGTAGAGCATGAAATTGATACCCAATTTTCTGGGGGTTACCCCTTTTCCAAAACACCTCCCAATGAATAAAAATTTACCGACCATGGCGAATTTGACAACCAATTGATTCCACCACCCTGATTCCATCCTATGTTACCCACTATTTAAATCACAGTCAAAAAACAAAATCCCAGCTTAATATCATTTTTTTCTGTTATTATTATTTTCGCCGACAAGATCTGAGCTATAATTCTCGCAATCTGCAGCACTTGCTCGTGCCAACGGACGAGCGAATGTGAATGAGGAAATATACATACTTGGGAAAGCTGAAAGTGAATAAGAAGAAATGCAAGTGGTTACTCAAACTTAGTTACAGTTTGAAAACGAACGAGTAGAGACTACGGCAAAGATCTCGCAAAAGATCATTGAAGTTTCTAAAAAATAAAATCTAGCAAAAGGGAAACGGAAATGGAAAAATTAAAAAAATGAAAAGTTAATACACTAAAAAAATATTAAAGCAAAATAGGTGATTTTCACCTTCTACCCCACTAAAAGGGTTAGAGGGAGTCCTAGAAAGACACTAAAGATCATCAAGTGCTTTACCAAAAAGGACTCTTAAAACAGTGTTTTGGTTTTTTTGGTTCAATTTGTGTTTTGAAATTTTGAAATATTCTTAAAAAAAAATAATATTGCCAACATGAATGTGGATGAAATGCGCAAAAGTCTCCAAAGCTTTGGCTGGGTGGACTATTTGGTTTTCATTTTAATGTTGGCCAGCTGTGCGGCCATTGGCATATATTTTGCCTTACAAATGCGTCGAAAAGCAAAACTCAATCAGAATTTAACCAATAAGGATGCCGAAGATGATTATTTGGTGGGTGGAAGAAAAATGAAGATCTTTCCCATAGCCATGTCATTGATATCAAGGTGAGTTCTGGATGATTTGTGAAAATTGTGAGAGAGAATAGTTAACTAGGAAGAACCTTCGCCCCTTTAAAATTATTCCTTTTGTTTTCCGAAAGGATTTAGTTTTGCCATAAGGACAAAGGTAAAAAATTCAAATAAAAGTAAAACAAAAAAATAAAATAAAATAAAATAAAATAAAATGGAATAAAATAAAATAAAATAAAATAAAATAAAATAAAATAAAATAAAATAAAATAAAATAAAATAAAATAAAATAAAATAAAATAAAATAAAATAAAATAAAACAAAATGAAATGGAATGGAATGAAATGAAATGAAATGAAATGAAATGAAATGGAATGGAATGAAATTAAATGCAATTAAATGGAATGAAATGAAATGGAAAGAAAGAAATAAAATGAAATGAAATGGAATAAAATAAAATAAAATAAAATAAAATAAAATAAAATAAAATAAAATAAAATAAAATAAAATAAAATAAAATAAAATAAAATAGAAAAAAATAAAATGAAATGAGATGACATGAGATGAAATGAAATGAAATGAAATGAAATGAAATGAAATGGAATGAAATGGAATGAAATGAAATGGAATGAAATTAAATGCAATTAAATGGAATGAAATGAAATGGAAAGAAATGGAATAAAATGAAATGAATTAAATGATATGAAATGAAATGGTATGGAATGAAATGAAATGAAATGAAATGAAATGAAATGAAATGGAATGGAATGAAATGAAATGGAATGGAATGAAATAGAATGGAATGAAATGGAATGCAACGAATTGGAATGGAAAGGAGTGGAACGAAGTAAATTTAAATGAAATGAAATTGAAAAAAAAAATTAGAAATAAACAAATAAAGCAAAACAAAATTTAAAAAGAAATTAATTTAAAAATAAAAATTATTTGACTAAAATAAATGAATAAAAATAAATAGATTCAACATCAATTTCTTGTTTCTTTCCCAAATCCCTTTTGAGTTGCACCATTTCAATAATTACTTTAACGACTCTTCCTTACGAAGTAGTTTTCTCTTATGAATTGATTATCTACCTTAGTCAACATAATGTGATGGTATGGAATGAAATGAAATGGAACGAAATGAAATGGAATAAAATGGAATGAAATGAAATAAAATGGAATGAAATGAAATAAAATGGAATGAAATGAAATGAAATGAAATGGAATGGAATGGAATGGAATGGAATGGAATGATATGAAATGAAATGAAATGAAATGAAATGAAATGGAATGGAATGTAATGTAATGTAATGGAATGGAATGGAATGAAATGGAATGAAATGAAATGAAATGAAATGGAATGGAATGGAATGAAATGAAATGAAAGAAATGAAATGAAATGAAATGAAATGAAATGGAATGAAATGGAATAAAATGGATTGAAATGAAATGGAATAAAATGGATTGAAATGAAATGGAATGAAATGAAATCGATTGAAATATTTGATTAAACTAAATGATTAAAAATAAATAGATTCAACATCAATTTCTTGTTTCTTTCCCAAATCCGTTTTGAGTTGCACCATTTCAATAATTACTTTAACAACACTTCCTTACGAAGTAGTTTTCTCTTATGAATTGATTATCTACCTTAGACAACATAATGTTCCCTACCAGGAATTAAATCAAACTGCACGACCTTGGTGGCCTTGAACAAGGCAATTGCTTTAATTTCCATAAATCCTCAACAAAAGTTCAGTTTAATATAAAGGTCACTTTATCATGACTAAAAGACGCGGAGAATAAGCCAATAGACAATAGGGAAATACATCTTCGTTTGCATTCCTACTATATGTGAGTTTGGGCTTTTTCCGCCCGCTTTACAAATTGTCGTCATTTTATGAATAGAATTTTTTATAAAAAAAAATTACAAACCATTTCCATTCTTGTAAATTTAAAGTAATTGTGGGGTTTTTGACTTTTCTTTGCTAGGTTTACGATTTATTATGAATACCCTACACAGAATACAGTGGGGTAGTGTTAGCAGAATTAGAATAAAATGGATATAATAATAAGCTGATTTATAAGATAAGTAAATTATGGTCCAAATCAATAGTTTCAAACTACCCCAATTTCCCCATTTGACTAAAGTTCTTAATGAGAAGATGACAACATACAACTGTCAGAAACCATAGGGAATCATTGAAATCTCTTTGACCTAGAATATACCTATATTTAAACTTGTCATTTTTCTCCCCCAAAGCATGAATGAATGATACAGCAGCTTACAATGCCTCTAAGTAGTTCATTCAGATAAAAACCATTTCCATAGCCACGCCGAACCAAATCTACATATGTAACTACATAGATACAAAACCAAAGAATTTAAATCTTTGCATAACTATTCTGAACATTTGAATGAGAAGAACAACTCTGAAAAAAAGTGTGCAACCAACACGAGTCCAAATTGTGTTTTATTTTTGAGTGAGTGTCATAATTAATAAATAGCTTTGATATGTAAACTAATTTCTTTTTCGCGGAATAGAGAAGTAGAGGCTACTAGATATTCGGCTTGAGAATTTAAGTAACCTTAAGTGACAAAACAATTGAATTGTTGCCAGAAATTTCAATTAAAATTAAGATAAAGACATTACATGGAACTAAGACAGAAAACAAGGTAAATAGACATTCTATAGTGCAAAGTAAAATTTGAAGAGTTTTCTTTTGCAAGGGAGAATACTTATTCAGTCGTTCCGTTTATAACTCATCAAAGTCTATTTAGCCAAGTCAGTACATTTGCCCATCCATTTGTCTTTATTTCATTTTTTATATCCACCACCATGGGATGGGGGTATACTAATCTAGTCATTCCGTTTGTAATACCTCATTTGTAAGACCTCATTTGGTGTATACTCGAGTATTCCGGATCGTCGCGACATTCTGAGTCCAACTAGCCATGTCCGTCCGTCCGTTTGTCGAAATCACAATAGGTAAAGCTAGCCGCTTGAAATTTCGAACAGATACTTCTTATTGATGTTGATCGTTGAGGATTGCAAATCGGCCACATCGGTACAGATTTCGATATAGCCCCCATATAAACCGATCCCCGGATTTGACTTCTTGAACCAAATATCCGAATCGGTCTATAAACAGACATAGCCCCCATATAAACCGATCTCCGGATTTGACTTCGTGAACCCCTAGAAGCCTCAATTTTTATTCGATTTCGCTGAAATTTGGAACAAAGACTTGTCTTATGACTTTCAATATCCATGCCATGAATGATACAGATCGGTCTATAAGCAGACATAGCCCCCATATAAACCAATCCCTGGATTTGACTGCATGAGCCCTTAATTTGAAACAAAGACTTGAGTTATGACTTCAAACATCCATTGCAAGTGTGATCCGAATCAGTCTATAAACAGATATATATTCCCCTTATAAACCAATCCCCGGATTTGGCCCAAACACCAATCTTATGACTAACAGCATTAGTGACAAGTTTTATCTCAACCGGTCAATATGGTGATATAGGCCCCCCTAAGTACCGATAACATTTTGGTCTCAGTCGTACCTTCTTGAGACCAAACTAATTTAAATATAAACTCAGTTAATCCCAGTATATTTTTAGCGGAAGCCATGGTAGTGGGTACCCAAGATCCGGCTCGGCCGAGCCTAGCACGCTTTTACTTGTTTTATTTCATTTAATTCTATTTTCATATACCCCCATTATAGGATGGGGTAAGACTAATTTCGTCATTCTGTTTGTAACACCTCAAAATATGCGTCTAAGACCTCATGAAGTATATAAAGGATGATTTTTTAAGAGCTGTAAGAAAGTTTTTCAAAAAAAAAGCACATAAAATTCGGTACGGCCCATATAATTTAATGTTTGAAGATTATTTCATGTAAATGATGGCCGTGACTGCGCCTCCAATGCTCCATTCGCTTAGTCCGATTTTGGAGTACTCTTTCTCTTTTCAATATTTCGGCCGATATAAATGCTTCAATGTTGTCCTTCAACGCCTCAATTAAAGCGGGCTTGTCTGTATAGACATGAGCTTGAACAAATCCCCACAAAAAATAGTCTAAATGCGTTAAATCTTACGATATAGGCGGTCAATTCACCGGTCCCGAACATGAAAAAAAATGTTCACCAAACTCGCCTCTCATAAGTCCATGGTTACGCGTGCTGTGTGGCATATGACACCGTATTGTTGAAACCACATGTCAGCTCTTGCATTTTAGGCAAAATAAGTTGGATATCATCTCACCATTCACAGTTACGTTACGATTCGAATCATCTTTGAAGAAGTACGGTCCAATGATGCCACCAGCCCATAAATCGTACCAAACTGTGAGTTTTTCTGGAAGCATTGGTATCTTTTGCAATGCTTCTGGCTGATATTCACTCCAACATAGACAATTCTGCTTATTTACGTACCCATTGAGCCAAAAATGAGCTTCGTCGTTGAACACAATGAATTCGCGCGAATAATTTGTGTACAAACTACGGGTCGAAGTTTTTTTATGTGATCCTCTTCAAATTTGGTACAGACATGTTTATCGGTCTAGAATCGAAGCCTATTGAAATTGGAAAAAATCGGTTCAGATTTAGAGATAGGTCCCATATAAATGTTCGTCTGATGTGCAGTAATAATGCAATAGAATGGTCATTTGTTAACCGTATCTCTCGAAATTTGGCGGGAAGGATTTTCTTATGTCTCTCGACATTACTGGTGAAGTTCATAGAATTTTAGAATCAGATATAGCTCATATACAATATATATAAATATATGAAATCTTTGCACAACTTTTTTCTCTACGATTTATCCAATATCTAAGAAGTTTCCTCGAAATCGGTTCAGATTTAGATATAGATCCCATACTCTCTCTCATAGCTTCATTAGATTTTGGATAAAAACATACGGCAAGATTCATCAAAATGGTCATAGGGTAGGCGTAGGGTATTATACAGTCGGCAACGCCCAACTTTTGCCTTTCCTTACTGGTTGTGTTTTATTTTTCGAAATATCGAAACTGGTTGTCACAAATTGAAGAAGAAGAGTAGAAGATCGAGGCGCAGAATGATTTTCAGATTCGATTAAGCTATGTCGATCTGTCCGTCTGTCTGTCTGTCCATATTAATTTGTGTACTAAATACAGGTCGCCGTTTTCATCCAATCGTTTCAAACATTTTCTTGGCCCTAGAGATGAAGTCTATTGAAAATGGAAAAAAATCGGTTCAGATCTAGATATAGTCCGGTTCAGATCTAGATTTAGTCCAAATCGTCCGATTTGGACTAAAATTGCAAATGCATCGTCATTTGTAAACCTATCCTCACGAAATTTTGGACGAGGGATTCTCTTATAAGTCTCGATATTATTGAAGAGTTTCATAGAAATCGGCTCACATTTAGATATAACTCCCATATATATGTTCGTCCGATTTGGTCTAAAATTGCAAATACATCGTCATTTGTAAACGGATTCTCACGAAATTTTGATCGGGGAGTTCTCTTATAAGTCTCGACATTATTCAAGAGTTTCATAGAAATCGGCTTAGATTCACATATAGCTCTCATATATGTATATGTTCGTCCGATATGGACTAAAATTGCAATTATATCGTTATTTGTAAACCTATCCTCACGAAATTTTGGACGAGGGATTCTCTTATAAGTCTCGATATTATTGAAGAGTTTCATAGAAATCGGCTCACATTTAGATATAACTCCCATATATATGTTCGTCCGATTTGGTCTAAAATTGCAAATACATCGTCATTTGTAAACGGATTCTCACGAAATTTTGATCGGGGAGTTCTCTTATAAGTCTCGACATTATTCAAGAGTTTCATAGAAATCGGCTCAGATTCACATATAGCTCTCATATATATGTTCGTCCGATATGGACTAAAATTGCAATTATATCGTTATTTGTAAACCTATCCTCACGAAATTTTGGACGAGGGATTCTCTTATAAGTCTCGATATTATTGAAGAGTTTCATAGAAATCGGGTCACATTTAGATATAACTCCCATATATATGTTCGTCCGATTTGGTCTAAAATTGCAAATACATCGTCATTTGTAAACCAATTCTCACGAAATTTTGATCGGGGAGTTCTCTTATAAGTCTCGACATTATTCAAGAGTTTCATAGAAATCGGCTCAGATTCACATATAGCTCTCATATATATGTTCGTCTGATTTGGACGAAAATTGCAATTATATCGTCATTTGTAAACCGATTCTCACGAAATTTCGTACGAGGGATTCTTTTTTAATTCTCGTCAATATTGTTGAATTTCATGGAAATCGGCCCATATTCTATATCCAAATACGGGCCCATATATATGTTCGTCCGATTTAGACTCAAATTTAAATTATATTGTTATTTGTTTAACAATTCTCACGAAATTTTTCACGAGGAATTCTTTCATAAGTCTCAACTTTTTTAGTGAATTTCATAGAAATCAGTTCAGATTTGGATATAGCTCCCATATATATGCACGTCCGATTTGGACTAAAATTGCAATTATATCGTCATTTGTACAACGATTCTCACGAAATTTCGCACGAGGTATTCTCTTATAAGTTTCGACATTATAGTTTCTTAGAAATCGGTTCAGATTAAGATATAGCTTCCATATAAATGTTCCTTCGCTTTTGATCAATATTGCAATAATTTGGTCATTTGTTAAGCGATTCACACGAAAATTGGCACAAAGGATTCCTTCATGACTCACGATATCGTTATTGAATTTCATAGAAATCGGTTCAGACTAAGATATAGCTCCCATATATATATTTTCGTCCGATTTGGAATAATACTTAATAATTTTGTAATTTGTTAACAGTTCTTCACAAAATTCGGGACGAAGGTATTATAACTCTTCTGATGACTGATGAATTTCATAGAACTTTGTTCAGTTTTCGATATAGCTCCTATATATATGGATCTCCCGATTTTCACTTTGCTTACCCATATATAAATCGATCTTCCCAAAAAAAATCAAATTTAAGCAAATTTTGAATTCGACGACTTAGTCTGCATAGCCAATATGGTGTAGGGTATCAAAAGTTCGGGGTCGCCCGACTTTAGCCAGTCCTAACTTGTTTTATTTCATTCGATTTCTCGATTTTCCTCGCCCTCGTTTAAAATATGAGTAAAACAATTTGTTGCTCTTGTTTTTATTCTGCCTTTTAAGAATCTTCACTAAAATATTTTGCATGACAAAAAAGGCCAAAATGTTCGGGACCCATTTTAATCCAAAATGTCAGTCATTGGTCGGTCTAAATGGCCGCTTTGATATATTTGGAAGTCACCTGCCGTTTAACACTACTTTTGATATATGTTAACATTAAAACTATAATCAAAGCTCGTTTTAGAAAGACATTGCCTTTGCTCTTCTTTATCATTGTGTGCCAAATTTCAATACCAACCCTCGTATAACAAAAAACCAATTACATATTTCGTGGCCTAAAGTGTGGCTTGTTTTCAACAACAGCAAAAAATGAAAACACATGTCATGTAAAATTATTAAATTTGTTGTTAAAAATATTGGCAGCTTAAAAGCACGTTTAAAATTAATTCCCATAGCTAACAACCCCTCTACCTCCCTTCCACACCCTATGGGGTAATATGGTCATATCTGGCTTCTAATCCAATTCCATAACAATTTCCTCGTTTCACACAACTCAATTTATTTCAAAGATTATTTTAAATAATAAATAAAAAAAATCACCCACTACACTATAACAATGAGAAAATTCCCAGCACCTAATCTGCTGTTGATGAAAAAATCACTGTAATCATGTGGGGGCAAAAATCTTATGTGACAATGACAAAAAGCTTTAAGAGGCCATTAAGTACGGATTTTATTTTAATACAATAATCTCAAATAGTTTAAACAAAGATGACATGAAATGATTTTTAGAATTTAGAAAAAATCCCGCTAGAAACACGTATTCTACGGTAAAACACTGTAATGTAACACGTTTATTGGGAAAAATGATAGTAACAAAAATTTATTGAATATTAACTGTAAACTAAAGGGTGATGCTGGGAAATGATGTGTTTTGTATCTCTACAAACAAGAAGGATTAATGCTATTAATGGTTGTGGCTTCATTGAAATGTCTTAATATTGGAATAATGATAGCACAATTGCAAATTGCAAATGTTGCCCATGAACATTCCTCTAAGGAAAAGTTGCAAACTTCCCACATATGAATGTGGGAAGTTTTAAGTTTAATCTCAATGATAAGGGGCCTTCTTTTTAATAGCCGAGTCCGAACGGCGTGTCGCAGTACGACACCTTTTTGGAGAGAAGTTTTACATGTTTAACATGGCATGGCAGTACCTTACAAATGTTGCCAGCATTAGGAGGGGAAAACCACCGCCGAAAAATTTTTCTGATGGTCTCGCCAGGATTCGAACCCAGGCGTTCAGCGTCATAGGCGGACATGCTAACCTCTGTGCTATGGTGGCCTACAATGATACCTCCTTTAAAAGTCTACAGCGACTGGCATTGCAGTATATCAATCTGTTGATCCATTTTTTTATGCCCACTAACGAAGGATGGGGGTATATTCATTTTCTCATTTCACATGCAACACATCGAAATATCCATTTCCGATCCCATAAAGTAGATATATTCTTGATCAGCGTAAAAATCTTAGGCGATCTAGCCATGTCCGTCCGTCTGTCTGCTGAAATCACGCTACAGTCTTTAAACATAGAGATATTGAGCTCAAACTTTGCACAAATTCTTTTTCCATAAGCAGGTTATGTTTGAAGATAGGCTATATCGGTCTTTATCTTCCTATAGCGCCCATATAGACCGATCCGCCGATTTGGGGTCTTAGGCTCATAAAAATCACATTTATTATCCGATTTTGCTGAAATTTGGGACAGTAAGTTGTGCTAGGCCCTTCGACATCCTTTTTAAATTTGCCCAGATCGGACCAGATTTGGATGTAGCTGCTGGCCGATCTCTGCATTTAAGATCTTGGGCCCATACAAAGCGCATTTACTGTCCGATATTGCGAAAACTTGGGAAAGTAAGTTGGGTTAGGCCCTTCGACATCTTTCTGTAATTTGGCCCAGATCGATCTAGATTTGAATATAGCTGGCCCGTAAAAGGCGCATTTATTGTCCGATTTGTGCCAAAATTTGGTACAGTGAGTTGGGTTAGTCCCCTCGATATCTTCCTTAAATTTGGCCTAGATTTGGATATAGCTGCCATATAGACCGATCTCTCGATTTAGGATTTTGGGCCCTTAAAATGGCGCATGTATTGTCCGATTTCACCGAAATTTGGGACAGTGAGTTGTGTTAGGTCCTTCGACATCCCTCTTCAATTTGGCCCAAATCGGTTCCGATTTAGATATAGCTAACCGATCTCTCGATGTAAGGTTTTGGGCCCATTTATTGTCCGATTTCACCGAAATTTGTGAGGACAGTGAGTTGCGTTAGGCTCTTCGACAACTTTCTTCAATTTGGTTTAGATCGGGCTATATTTGGATATAGCTGCCATATAGACCGATCTCTCGATTAAAGGTTTTGGGCCCATAAAGAGGGGCATTTATTGTCCGATTTCGCCGAATTTCGGGACAGTAAGTTGCATTACGCCCCTCGACATTCTTCTTCAATTTAGCCCAGATCGGTTCAGATTTAGTGACTTGCGTTAAGCCCTTCAACATCTTTCTTTAATTTGGCTCAGATCGGTTCAGATTTGGATATAACTGCCATATAGACCGACCTCTCGATTTAAGGGTTTGGGCCCATTCGTCTGATTTCACCGAAATTTGGAACAGTGAGTTGCGTTAGGCCCCTCGATATCTTTTTTCAATTTGGCCCAGATCGGTTTATATTTGGATATAGCTGTCATATAAACGGATATCCCGATTTAAGGTTTTTGACCAATAAAAGGCGCATTTATAATCCAATTTTGCCAAAAGTTGGGACAGTAGGTTGCGTAAGGCTCTTGGATAACTTTTTGCAATTTGGCCTAGATCGGTTCACATTTGGATATAGCTGCCATATAGACCGATCTCTAGATCTAAGGTTTTGGGCCCATAAAAAGGGGAATTTTTTGTCCGATTTCGCCGAAATTTGGGACTGTGAGTTGCGTTACGTCCCTCCACATTCTTCTTCAATTGGGCTCAGATCGGTTCAGATTTGGATATAGCTGCCATATAGACCGATCTCTCGATTTAAGGTCTTTGGCCCATAAAACGCGCATTTATTGCCCGATGTCGCCGAAATTTTGTACAGTGAGTTGTGTTAGGCCCATCAACATTATTTTTCAATTGGGCCCAGATCGGTCCATATTTATATATAGCTGCCATATAGACCGCTCTCTCGATTTAAGGTCTTGGGCCCAAAAAGGAGCATTTATTGTCTGATGTCGCCGAAATTTAGTACAGCGAGTTAAGTTAGATCGCTTGATATCTTTCTGCAATTTGGCACAGATCGGTCCAGATTTGGATATAGCTACCGATCCGCCGATTTAAGGTCTTTGGCCCATAAAAGGCGCATTTATTATCTGATGTCGCCGAAATTTGGGACAGTGAGTTAAGTTAGGCCCCTCGACATCTTTCTGCAATATGGCTTAGATCGGTCCAGATTTGGATATAACTGCCATATAGACCGATCTCTCGATTTACAGTCTTGGACCCATAAAAGGCGCATTTATTGTCTGATTTCGCCGAAATTAGGAACAGTGAGTTAAGTAAGGCCCCTCGACATCTTTCTTCAATATGGCTTAGATCGGTCCAGATGCCGTACAGACCGAACCGCCGATTTAAGGTGTTTGGCCCATAAAAGGCGCATTTATTGTCTGATGTCGTCGAAATTTGGGACAGTGTGTTAAGTTAGGCCCTTCGATTTTACCCAGATCGGTACAGATTTGGATATAGCTGCCATATACACCGATCTCCGATTAAAGGTGTATTTATAACCCGATTTCGCTCAAATTTGACACAGTGTTTTATGTTAGGTTTAACGACATCTGTGTCGTATATGGTTCAGATCGGTCTATATTTGGATATGGCTACCAAAAAGACCAATATTTTCTTCTACAAAATTGAACAATGACTTGTACTTATTAGACCACTCAATATCCCTATCGAGCTGCTATGGGGGCATAAATTAAGCATTTTTCAATGGAATATGACGAAAGGTGGTTTACATATATACCCGAGGTGGTGGGTATCCAAAGTTCACCCCGGCCGAACTTAATGCCTTTTTACTTGTTTTTACTAAAAATAAAGAATATGTTCTTTATTTTTAGTAAAAAATCTTTCACCAAAGTAAATTTTTCCTTAAAAGTTGGAAAATTGGGATTTTTGTATAAATTTGGAGTTAATGTTTGCATCGATATCCTTATTTTAAAGTCTTGTTCAAAACCCATTTTCGTTCGTTTGGAACTCTTTGGCTCCAATGGCTACTTCAATTTCATGTTTCGGCTGTGTCTTGTCTGCACAAATCAAATTTCTATAAAATTTTGTTTTGAAATCGAATGCAGTTAATTTTTTTTTTGCATTTGTTTAGAAATCGAATGCAGTTAAAATTTTCACCGAAATAAATTTAGTTTTGGCACATTTTATGAAATTCAATTTTAGTAAATATTTTCTATAGACTCTTATTTATATACCTTACACCACTACTGAATCGGACTGCTCTCATTGATATGTGAGAAATATGCCCCTGTTCCTTAGTGGAATGCTCAGGAATGCTACCACTACTGTGGTAGAGGGTTTTATAACTTAGTGCATTTGTTTGTAACACCCAGAAGGAAGAGAGATAGACCCATTAATAAGTATACCGTTCTACTCGGAATCACTTTCTGATTCCATTTAGCTATGTCCGTCTGTCTGCCTGTCTGTCTATCCATGTTTGTGTACAAACTACAGGTCGCAATTTTCAACCGATCGTCTTCAAATTTGGTTTTTCGGCCTAGAGACGAAGCCTATTAAAATTGGAAAAAATCGGTTCAGATTTGGATATAGCTCCCATATATATATTCGTCCGATTTGGACAACGATTGCTATAAAATGGTTATTTGTTAACCGGTTCTCTCGAAATTTGACAGGAAGGATTTTCTTATGACTCTTGATTTTACTGGTGAAATTCAGGGAAATCGGTTCAGATTTAGATATAACTTCCATATATGTATATCGTCCGATTTTCACTCCAAGAGTCACTACAGGCGCATTTATTAACCAATCTTGTCAAAATTTTGTTCAACGCTTTCCTCGACAACTACCACAATATATATAGAGTTTGGTCGAAATCGATTCAGATTTAGATATAGCTCCCATATATATGTTGGTCCGATTTTGAGAAATATTGCAATAAAATGGTCATTGGTTAGCCGATTGTCTCGTAATTTGGCAGGAAGGATTTTCTCTTGACTCTTGATTTTACTGGTGAAATTCATGGAAATCGGTTCGGATTTAAATATAACCCCCATATATGTATATCGCCCAATTTTCACTTCTAGAGCCATTACAAGTCCATTAATCTTGCTAAAGTTTTGTACAACGCTTTCCTCGACGACTAGCACAATATCTATAGAGTTTGGTCGAATTCGGTTCAGATTTAGATATAGCTCCTATATATATGTTCGTCCGATTTTGAGAAATATTGCAATAATGGGCTCATTTGTTAACCGAAATTTGGCAGGAAGGATTTTGTTATGATTCTTAATACTACTGGGTAATTTTATAGCAATCGGTTCAGATTATGAAAATATCCACCCAGGTCCATCAAAATTTGTTCAGGATTAGATACAGCTCCCACTTTTTATACCCACCACCATTCGATGGGGGTATACTTACGTTTGTAAAACCCCAAAATATTGATCTAGGACCCCATAAAGTATATATATTCTTGATCGTCTCGACATTCTGATTCGACCTAGCCTTGTCCATCCGTCTGTCCGTCCGTCTGCCGAAATTATTGGGTTGCCCAAAAAGTAATTGCGGATTTTTTAAAAGAAAGTAAATGAATTTTTAATAAAACTTAGAATGAACTAATCAATATATTTTTTGTAAACTTTTTTTCTAAAGCAAGCTAAAAGTAACAGCTGATAACTGACAGAAGAAAGAATGCAATTACAGAGTCACAAGCTGTGAAAAAATTTGTCAACGCCGACTATATGAAAAATCCGCAATTACTTTTTGGGCAACCCAATACGATAGCAGTCGAACTCGAAGAGCTAGCCGCTTGAAATTTTGCACAGATACTTTGAATTGATGTAGGTCGTTGGGGATTGCAAATGGGCCATATCGGTTCAGATTTGGATATAGCTCCCATATAAACCGAAGCCGCAATTTTTATCCAAATTAGCTGAAATTTTGCATGTAGTGTTCTGTTAAGATTTCCAACAACTGTGCCCAGTACAATCCAAATCGTTTTATAACCTGTTATAGCTCCCATATAAACCGATCTCCCGATTTGACTTCTTGAGCCCCTGGAAGCCCCAATTTTTATTCGCAATTTAGCTGAAATTTTGAACATAGTGTTCTGTTGTGACTCAAAACAACTGTGCAAAGTACGATCCGAATCGTTCAAGAAGATGAATTGCTCCCATATTAACCGATCTCCCGATCTGATTTCTTGAGCTATTACATGCAACAATTTTTTTTTCGATGTGGCTGAAATTTTGCATATGGTGTTTTGTTATGACTCTCAACAACTGCGCCAAGTACAGTCCAATCCGGTCCATAACCAGATGGGATCCCCTAATTTAGCAGAATCCGCGGTGGTGGGTTACCAAGATTCGGACTAGTCGAACTTAGTACGCTTTTACTTGTTACCTATAGGGTAGGTGTAGAGTATTATTAGGTCGGCACCGACCGACTTTTGCCTTCCGTTACTGGTTTTTTGTAATCTGGGATTTTTGTTTTTTTCCCTTTAATTGGTTTTTGACTATTTTTTTGTAATTTCAGTTTTATTTCCGGCATTACTTTATTAGGCACCCCTACCGAAATCTACCTATATGGCACCCAATATTTGTACATCATTTTTGCCATGGTCAGCATGGGTTTTCTAATGCATTACTTCTATTTGCCGGTATATCATGAACTGAAACTGATATCAACATATCAAGTAAGATAGTAGTAAACATTAAAAACAAAATCCCTTAACACAAAAAAATGAATTTTTATACATTTAAATAAAGTTATGTCATTTGTTTTAGTATCTGGAGTCTCGTTATGATAAACGGGTACGTCTTTTTGGTTCGGTGCTTTTTATATGTGGTACTGTGAGTATTTTTTTGCAGAAAGTCGAGAGAGTATTCCAAAATATTCAATTTTTTTTTCTACTCAGATGCTTTGGTTGCCTATAGTCATATATGTTCCAGCTCTGGCCTTCAATCAGGCCACGGGAGCTAATATTCATTTGGTGACCCCTATGGTGTGTTTGGTATGCATTTTCTATACAAGTGTGGTGAGTTTTTCAAGGAAAATTAATTTTTTACCTGTAAAATTTTAAATAATTATGCAAAAATAGTAAAAGATATTGAAATTGTTATTTGATTTTTCCAGGGAGGACTCAAAGCTGTTGTCTGGACCGATGTTGTGCAAACTCTGTTAATGTGCGGTGCCATGGTCTTGATCATGGTCAAAGGTACCATGGATATTGGTGGTCCAAGTGTAGTGTTCCAAAAAGCCATGGACAGTGGCCGCATAGAAGCTCCAAAGTAAGATGATGATAAGGGCTTGGATGGATACAAGCATTAAATTATTCATTACATATTTTCATCATTTCGTTTTCTGAACTTTAAGTTTTTTTCAATTTGTTTCTTGAGTTTTTATACCCACTGCCATAGGATGGGGGGTAGACTTCCATTTGTAATACCTCGAAATATTGATCTGAAAAGTTTAAACATCAAAAATTAACATAACTATTTATATGTTCATGTTTCTTCTTAACATTTTTACATATTATTTTTTAATTTTATAATTTTTTTAAAAAAAATATTTCCTAAAATTTCTATTTTCCTCTTTTTTTCAGCTTCTCATTCGATATCACCGAACGTTATACTGTTTGGTCTTTGATTATTGGCGGTGTACCCCATTGGCTTAAATCGAATGCCATAAATCAGAATATGATTCAACGCTATTTGTCATTGCCAACATTGAAATCAGCCCAAAAGGCTATATGGTATTTTATAACAGGAGTTTTGATATTTTTGGTGATTTGTGGTTATAGTGGTCTGTTAATTTATGCCACATATTCGGAATGTGATCCACTGGAGACCAAGGTGAGTCAAAGACAATTTTTCATTCATTCATACATTTCTTCATACATTGTCAACAAACATTCCTAATGAACATTCAGGAAAATTAATATGAAATCAGAGGCTTATGCGCCCTATATCAAAGGACCCTTTCTTTTTGAAAGTTATTACATATTTTTTTAATGTTTTGAAAACATTTGAAGTTATCTAAGAATTGGTTACAATAATCTGTTATATATCAAGTAATAAACTTAATGCACTTTTCTAGTTCGGCTAGATCTCATCTTGTACACCTTCCACCATGAACTATATACGATTTCATTCTATGTGAATTATAGACCTGGGAATAGAAATGGGAGTTATACAAGTTTATGAACCGATTTGAACCATACAACATAGGAAGTTTTAGAAAAAACTGATCAGGATTGCGCCCTAAAGGTGCTCATGAAGTAAGATCGGGAAATCTGTTTGCAATGAAGCTATAGCTGGTTATGTTTCAATTAGTACACATAATTTCCGTAAATATTAAAAGTTCTAAAAGAATAGGCCACATTTCAAGAAAATGTTGTAAGAATTGTGCCGTCAATGTGCTCAAGAAAGAAAGAAAAAACCCACATGTCTAAAATCTAAGTCGAGCTACCATATTTCGCCGGTTTCTTGGGCAAAACTTTTGACCCCTACAAATTGACGATCATTTGCAAAGCCAATTTAAAGTTAATTGTGATGTCCCAGCAACGACAAATCAAACGACACTGAGCATGTAAACCAAACACGCTACCCACTCGGCAAGCGGGGCATTTTCCAATTTCTCAAAACTTCTTGATTCCTACGGATCTTCCCGATTCCGCCAAACCATTATAATTGCTTTTAACTGCAATAAATCCCATATACTATATCATAATATGGTTGATACTGGTCTGGCGAGACCATCAGAAAAAATTTTCAGCGGTGGTTTTCCCTTCTTAATTTGTGAGGTACAATGCACGCCGTTCGGACTCGGCTATAAAAAGGAGGTCCCATATCATTGAGCTTAAAACTTAAATGGGATTGCACTCATTGATATGTGAGAAGTTTGCCCCTGTTCCTTCGTGGAATGTTTATGAGCAAATTTTGCAATATGGTTGATTCGTTCATATTTTATTTGTACTGTATTGACTCTTTTGGACCATGGATCCTTGGTTGAACGTATTATGGTTATTAGTGTTGATTTTTAACCCCATGCTTCCCTAACCACTACTGTGGACAGATAATGACATCAGGATCTCATTCACGCAGGATTTTTGGGGTAATGACGGCAAACGACCACGTTTACACTGCTCATTAAATCCGGATTTATGGCTTTTCCGTCATTTACGTGCCAAATCCTGTGTTTTTTGTCATATCTTTCCTACAAAAATAAATAAATTTTTCGCCGTATTTATTGTTAAATCATACATAAATACGATTTCATTGCTGAGTAATCGATAAAAGTAGCAACAATTGAAAAGAAAAATTAAATTAAATTAAAATTAAGAAAAACTAAAATGCCATACAGGCTTAATATGTTATTTGTGCTTCAAAATTTCTTCCAATATCTTTACTATGTCTAAGGCATCTTCTTTCAATTTGTCAAACCTTTTTTGTAGTCTTTTGGAATATTTTCTGCTGTTATCATTACGTCACCTAGTTCTACATCATCAGTGTCAACAGACCAAATACAAATTCTTATTGATTTAACTGCTAAACCAAAGGCAATACTTTTCAAACCTTGGTTTACCATGAGGTATTCGTTCAAGATCCATTATTTTCAAAATGGCAGTGCTCTTAGACTTACTAAGAGTTAGATTATCAATTAAACGCTGAAAGACATCTACAGGTGACAGTTCTGTATCTTCAGTGTCTCTTCGAAGGTATTTGATGTAAATTAGTTGTATTCAAAGTCCTATTGATGTGATTGAAAAAGCAGAGGTGCAGTAATAGTTTTCAAGCCACATCTTTACCTTGGGATATCTGATAAGTTCCATTATTTTCAAAAAAAGGGTGTTTAAAACACAAAAGGTACACAGATAAAAATAATTTTGAAAAACAACAACTTTGGTCGAAAAAACAACTACAAAATTTGTCAATTTTCCTGCAACAATTTACTTTAAATCTCAACTACCCAAAGTACAAATTTGTTGATGAAAACCACTTTTTGCAAGCCAACATATAACAACAACAATAATATAATTAAAATAAATTTTAATAATTTTGGTGCCGCAGAGCATGGAGCTCATGATCTCATGTTTGATAGCCTTGCACGAATCCTCTAGCCTACCGACATCATCTTTTTTAAGATGAAATATATCAATAAGTACTGCTGCGCAGTAATAAGTGTCTCAATCTATTGAATTAACAAAAAAACTCTAAAATTTTTTTCTGAATATGAAATTCGTATTATTTTATGCCGAATTTTCTAAAATAAATTTCATGAAAAAAAAAAAATAATTTTTTTTTGGCCGACCTGGGGAATCAAACCTGGGTTTCATGAATGGCATGGGAGTTTTGTTCTCTACATGGTAGTATGCCTATTTTGAAAGTTACCTCAACCAAAGAATTTGTTGGAAGTCAAAAAAATTTCAATAATTTTGTCTGTCAAGTCTCTTGTAGAGACTTACTTACGTACTTTAACAAATAATGTCTTCGATTCAATTCTAAAATTTGTTGAGAATTTAAAGTTTCACATATGAATTTGGAAGTTGGTTTTTTCTAAGAGTTATTTTTTCTGCGTAGATATGCTTCTCAAGGATTAATTTCTGCTAATAGTAAAAATCTTAGAAAATTCAAGATTTTCATAACTTTCTTGTCAACTTCATAAGCCATTGCATTCTCACCCACCCACTACATAATTGTAAAAAGCAAAAAAAAAAATTCGTATTGCTTCTTAAAATTTCAATTTTTTCCCGTTCTGTAGTTAACCAAACGCAAAGATCAACTTTTATCTCTACTGGTTATGGAAACATTGGGTAATTTCCCCGGCTTGCCAGGTCTCTTTGTGGCTGGAGTCTTTAGTGCCGCTCTATCCTCCTTATCCACTGGTCTCAATTCCATGTCTGCTGTTATTTTGGAAGATTTCTTTAAAACCTTTGCCAAAAAGCCTTTGACGAAGCGACAAACTGCTTTTGTAATGCGTTTTGTGGTGGTAGTCTTTGGGGCCTTATGTGTGGCACTGGTATTTGTGGTGGAACAATTGGGTACAGTGCTACAGCTGAGCATAACTCTGTCGTCGGTGGCCAATGGTCCTCTATTGGGTATATTTACAGCTGGTCTGATGATACCTTGGGTGGGAGGAACGGTAGGTTGAAAATGGGTTCGAATATTTCGATTTTATTGTTTACAAATTCATGTTATATATTTGGATCTTAGGGTGCTTTGGTGGGTGGAGTTGTAAGTCTTGTCTTCATGATGTGGATGTGTGTAAGTGCTCAATTGGATTTGGCCAGCGGAGTGATAAAATATGCGCGCAAACCCTATGCCACCACGGGATGTAATTATACATTTGTGGATTTTGCACCCATGAGTTTGGTGGCGGAAAATATCACCGAAGTGCTGGAGGAAGCAAGGTAAAAATAAATGTTTTGAAGAAAGTTTACTAAAAAGCATGATGCATGTGCTAAAAAAAATAATAAAAATTCCCTATTTTATTAAAAACGATATTTTTCCTTACTAGTCCTCCAGAATTTAAACTCTACAGCATCTCCTATCTCTATTACACCCTGGTGGGTGCTCTCATAGCCATTGTTGTTGCTTTGGCTGTCACTTTTGCCTTGGGCAATCATAAAGTTGACAGTGTGGATTCTACTTTGTTGTCACCCTTTGCCCGCCGTTGGATAGAACGCCAAAGGCTTAATAAGGCTTTGGTACCCACATCGACTGATCCCAAATTACCCAATGGGAATTTTAAAACGTTAGCCGAGACAAAAACGTAAAAAAGGTGTCCACGTTTGGTAGCAGCTATAATTTGAGTTCCTTAAAGAGAGAGTATGCCAAACACAAGAAAAACAAATATTTTTAGAGTTTTATTGTAATTAGATGATATTTAATAAAATTTATTAAGAGAAGAAAAAAGCATTGAAATTATTTGTACAATAAACAAAAAGCAAATAAAACCTAAAATTATGCTTAATAAAGTTGAGGCCTGTTACGGCACCCTCCCACATTCTTCACTTGTCAACATAGAGAAAACAGCTAAAGAAATATCCTTTAATAACTATATCCTGAAATTTCTTATAGTTCACTGTTTTTCTTTTTTTTTTAATTTCTGTTATACCTAGGGCCACTATAATTCATTCAACCTTCTCTATGTTTTTGAATTCTCTTTTTCCCCCACATCGAAATTATTCCAAATAACTGTTGTTATTACTCTTACTCAACCTCCCCTCCCAAAACTAGAAATAAAAAACTTGTAACACCAAAGTGGTCCAGTTGATAAATCCTTTTAAGCATTTATTGCATTTCGAAGTAAAAACTTTTTCATCTTCAAACCTACCAAAGAAAAATAGAAAAAAAACGCAAAAAGTTTAAAAACATTTGAACACTTTTTTCTTTTGGCTCTGCTGCTCAGCATTACACAAATAAAAAACTTTTCTTTTAAACAATATTTTCAATTTTTTGCGCTTTTTTGTGTCTTTGCAAGAGGTTTTTTGGCGAGATAAAAAAAAACAAGATCTTAACCCAACTTCTATAACCTACTCATCCCTTTAGAAGGAAATGTTTCATACTGGTCAACATGGTAGCGTTGATACAACCCCAAACTATAAAGTCTTAGAATAAGTAAAGAAAAAAAGAAAACAAAAACAACTAGACCACAATATGTTGGATTTGGGCAGTTTTTTAAACCTCCTCAGGTTTTTCCTTTTTTTTTAACTTTTCTCCCTTTTCTTGGTTTCCTCCAATAAGGAATGAAATAATGAACATTGTTGAGGTTTTTCTGGCCAACCATTACATTGCACCACCATTGGGTTAGCCTTTTTCTTATCCATTTCCCCTTTCTGCCTTCACTCTGTATAAATTGGCGCATAGTATCTTTTCGTGAGTGCTTCGAGTGTTGTGCCACACTGTGGCAAGTGGCAATACATCTTAGAGAACTGTAAGTAAGCAGCAGAATGACCACCAAATGTTTCCTCATCATCGTCAACATTGCCAACTCTCCATCACCATCATATGGTTGTTTTGGATCCTTAGCCCTGGAAAGAAACAAGTTACATTTTCCTTAGCGCAACATATTTTTTTTTGTTCTAAAATAGTTGTTTTTGTTTTTCGCATACTTTGAGGACTTTATTTGAGTTGTTTTTTAACACTTGTTAAACAACTCTCAGCAATACTAAGCGAGGATAGGGTTAGAAGTTTGGAGAGAATCTCTTTTAAAAGGGGTTTAAGTTATAAGCAAAAATTAGAAGGCCATTAAGCCCCTTAACAACACAATTGTTATAACCTTAATGTTTATATTTAATATATATATTTTAATTTATTTATGTTTTATTTTCTATTTATTTATTTTTTATTTATATATTAATTTAGCTATACAACGTGCAACTGGGAGAACCCAGAAATTTATTTAAGATATTCAAACATATTAGGTTATGTTGTAATGTCTTACGATATCTTGTTTTAAGTCTTCAGCCTGAGACTGATGAGATCCAGACTTTTGTTGGGGATATACAAACATTTTAAGTTATTGGGTTGCCCAAAAAGTAATTGCGGATTTTTTAAAAGAAAGTAAATGCATTTTTAATAAAACTTAGAATTAATTTTAATCAAATATACTTTTTTTACACTTTTTTTCTAAAGCAAGCTAAAAGTAACAGCTGATAACTGACAGAAGAAAGAATGCAATTACAGAGTGACAAGCTGTGAAAAAATTTGTCAACGCCGACTATATGAAAAATCCGCAATTACTTTTTGGGCAACGATGATCACGATCATCAATAAACCCTCCATAAGATTTTCGTAGTCCTAGCGACCGATTCGCTGTTCCACAGTGTTACATGAGCGCTCGTCGCCCACGCCCTTAACTCGAACTACGTCGACCCGAAAGGCGTCGGATTAACCATGTTTATTGACGGTAGTCCTCTGGAGTGCACTGTCAAATCGTCTGTTCTTTCATTCCCCCTTACTCTGCTGTGGCTCGGCACCAAAACGATAGGGATCGTGCCATCCTCAAAGAATGCGTTAGTCTGCTTCTTACTCTCCAAAACTGTTCCATCCATCATCTTGGTTGTTTTTGCCCTGATGATCAGTTTACTATCCGTAAAGATGTTCACACTCGATGTCCACGCGTTGATACCACACAGCCCGGTTCTCCGTCTGCAGTAGCGTGTTATGGTAAGGTAGTCGAAAATAGACCTCAGTCTCTAAGTTCTCAATGTGGACCCGTGCCCACTCTGTCCTGTAGCTTTGATTCATCCATGTAGCATAATCTTCCAGATGGCAACAACAAAGTCTGTGCCTTTCGCAGCAATGTCTCACACTCGGGCTTAAGTGTCATCTCAGGGCGGACATCTAGACTAATTTCTAGTATGGTAATAATGTTGCATTTTTTCCCAACCGCAGTCCACCAAACTACTGAGGCTTAAGCAAGTATTGGTCTATGCTCAGATTCAGGACCCGTTTTGAGTGAACGGACCATTTACATAGTGCCGAACATCAGTGAGCCTTCCTGGTACGCTCCTGAATGTGACACTTCCAATTCAGCAGGCCAACCAAGATTTGAGCTTGTCAGATAACGAAATGGTTCTATAGAGGAAACGTGGTGCGTAGTCTTCCTGCTGAACAGGTAGATTCTAGTGTACTTTGGGTTAACATTGAGACTTATATGTCTAGCCCAGTCGTAAGCCATCTGCGGTTTCAAATCCCTCCTCAGTTAGCATCCGTAATAAGTTGTTTATGGTGGTCATCCATAGGAGTGGCGATAAAATGCCCCCCTGTGGCGTGCCTTTTGCCTCTTTCCCCCTTTTATTTAAGTTATGGGACCCACAATTTAACCATCTGTTTTATAGCATATGGTTTATCTAGTCTCTAAGAACTCCTGTACTGATCTAAGGATTGAATCAGTGCACTGCATACCGCAACCTCATGCAATTCAATCTCCACGGACGACCTTCCCTTGACATAAGCGTTGAGCCGGGTGCAGCTAATGCAGTCGCCTTTACTAAGGCTTGTGGATAGCCTCTGGCACAAACAGAAAACCTCGGAAGCCTTTTTTATCCTAGAATCCCTATACAAGCCCCAGTTCAACTTACTATCCAAAAGAACACTAAGGAAATTAGCCGACCTTAACAACTCCTAGACTGTCCCCTACAGTCTGAAATCAGTCACTATCGCAGTGTTTCTGATAATTTCCTTTAAACCGCATCCTATTAAGTTTCCAAGAGGCCGCAACCCAGTAGTCATATCCAGAACCTCAGACAGAGTATCCAAAAACTTGCCGTGGCAAGAATAAGCAAATCTTCAGCGCAAGTGTACATCAAATATCCATAGAATTCCAACGAACGCAATTATGTAGTTGCTGTTTTAGAAGCCGCATATTTTCATGTGATAGGGATCCTCGTCAAGTTGTTGTAGGCGAAGGTCGTTCCGGCCCATAGAACCGTTGAATTAAAACAACTAGCCTTGTCATATCGAGTGTCATGGGTACTCAGTATTTAAGCAAGAGTCGGTGCCACCCGGCCTCTCACTCAGACTGTCCACTCGTTTCTCGTGGTCGGTCCATATCATTGGTGACATAGCCCCGCCATGTGGCATGTGGCATACACCCCACTCCTTCAATATCGAGAAAGCCGCTAACGCGTATTCCTTAAACTGTCTCATTCTGGAAATGCGCGATACTATGCAGCGAAGTGTCCGCTCTTGATATAAACGTGAAGTTTTTTTGGATTTCTTATATCCTTGTATGTTTTTTCTTCATAAGTACTAAGGATAGGTGTACGTACTTTCCTAACCTTTTACCTTTATTTATCTTAGTGTAAATTTTATTGCTTAAATTATAGTTAGTGACCACCACCTCCTTTCGCATTAAGGCATTTGTCCACTTTGTTAATATTTATTATTACTATAATTATACCAAAGTTGCCAACAATGATATTTAGTATGCCGCAGTACAAGCTGCTTTTCTTAGTCGTGGTCTTCAGAAAAATCTCGCCTGCATTTCATAGACAAACTTTCTTTAGATGTGGACTTTATTGTTGTTGATCCAAGTACTTGAGAGGAAAACTTTCAGGTGTCTTTAGTGGTGTTCTAATTACCAAAAACTGGCAAATGCCTAATGCTTCTCTTGCTTTTAAACAACTTCTAGTTATGAGTCCTAGTTGCCAAGCATTCAATGCTTGAGTCACTTTTCAATGCTGTGACACTATGTACTATGAAAAGGCATTCTTAAGGGAATTTTAATGTTGTGAAATTTTTTTATAAAGCATACTTTAAGGCTGAGGTTTGTTTTTCGAAAATAGTTGGTGATTAAAATGCTTGTGGAAAAATTTGAATACACACACCAACGAACAACAACTCTGGCAATTGCAAATTATTATCTGGTCAGGAATGTTGAATACCCTGAACAATGTCTTTGCCACATGTGTAAGATAAATTTTTTGGCCTTTACTAAGGTGGTTTTCCTTATTTTTTTTAGTTTTAGGAACATCGACTTGAGGTCTTTGGTTCTTTTTGTTTTTTTTTAGTTTTCCTAGATTACCATTAGAAGTTGAGGTTTATTTTAAAAGAAATTTATAACTCCACAAAGTATGTTCAAACCTTAAACTGACCATCTATAAATATTCCTAAATTTTAGTTAGGAGTTTTCCTCAAAGTTTGCTTATTTGTTTCTTAGCTTGAATGGTTGGCTGTTGCTCCTTTCGCTATGGTGCAAGAGGCAAAAGTCAAAGTTCTTAGTGGATCTCTTTAACATGTTTCGGTTTTATTATCAGCCATTAGATGGTTGCTTGAGGAATTTCTTGTGTTTTTTTTGGTTTCATTCTCGTGGTCTTATTAAACCCTACACCACTATTGGGGGTAATATTACTTAGGGGATTTGTTTGCTGCAACCAGAGCAGAGGCGTTCAAAAACAATGAAAATTATGGGGTACTACAATATATAGAATCATTAAGTGAGCCGATAAATCCATGTTTGTCCGTCCGTCCAACTTAAAATTGTGTAGTACGTGTTAGGATGTAGCTGCCGAAATGAACCTTATCTGGATTTGTTCTTTGGGGATAGATTAACATTCAACTAAGGCTGAGCAGCGCAGTTAAGCCTGTTCTTCTCAACAATTCAACAAACTGTAAATTTCTGGCCGACTTTCAGAAGGTCGAAGAACACTTTACTACTGATGATGGCTCTAACCAAGCGATAAACGTCCACTAATGGTATTGTAGTCTGTGACAGATCCGCTTCTGAGCCTAACAGTTTATTTTCTGTAATCAATAAAAACTTTCTGATCTAATGATATTCACACTTATGATCGCATATCTCGACTCTATGGAAGAAAAATAAAGATTTCTAGCTAAACATTTTCAAAGACTTATGTTTTGTCCTTACGCAGATACGAATATGAAAAGTCGTTTAAACTTTTTGAGCCTTTAGAAGGTATGCTTTTACCCAATCTTGCTAAAATTTTTAACAGAGAATTCCATAGAACCTTCCGATATCAGTTCCATTTTTGAATAACGTTCCACTTATATTGAATTTCTCTTACTTTTGGTCATGTACTGTTCCAAACCATCGACTTTCCTCGGACTTTTCTCCATACTTACTGCTTATTTTTCTTGCATCTCTGGTCAAAGTATTTGCCTTCCATTTGACCAGGATGGCTTGGTTTGCCTGTATCTGTGTGTTTACGATATTTTTATTAGTCTGCGTAGGTAATTGTAGTAAATTTGAAGTAGAATTTGTACTTTTCACGGTGTCTGCACCGGGGGGGGTATGTAGCATAACGTTCGTACATAGCGTACCTTCATCAGTTGGCCATTGGACAAAATAGCCACATTGCATTCCATCCATCAACAGTTTTGCTAAGTAAATTTCAACTGTAGTTTTACTGCAATACAGTTTGGCATCATAAAATCATGATACGCACTCCACAAGAGAAACTCAAAGGCCTTTTTTTCGTCTCGAGCAAAGAGGGGGAGCAAAAAAAAAAGAGAAGTTGGAGGTTCAGCAATGGGTGGTTTATGGTTTTTAAATGGTCTTGCCCTGAAACGTGCAAATGACCTTTTGCAACTCATAATTTCCCTTAATGCTAATGCAACGCTAATAACTCCCCTTAAGTTTAACCTCCAACCATCCAAGCAGCCACCCATCTCCTTTAAAACTAAGTTGCTAATGTCATATTAACATTAGTTGCTAAATAATTAACGCCTCTATTAATTTTTTTGTTTTGTTAGCATTCTTTGTTCTTCCACCTAATTTCCTTTTTTTTGTAGTTACGGCATGTTTCTCATTTTGGTAAAAATTGCCTCGGGAAAACGTGACAATGACAATTGTGAAATTCCTCATTTTTATTTTTACGATTTTTCCCTTTTATAAAATAGACCCTTATGAGTAGAAGCCATTTTATTTCGTTTTTCCTCGCCTTCTCCGTTTTGGCAAGATTCTAACCTGTTTTTGTCATTTCCATGAAATTTAAGCCTTTTTTCTCCATATTTCGGGTGCTTTTTTATTCATTGCCCCCTTCTCTTTTTGTTTCGGGGTACATATCTGATCGTTGTCGTAAATGTTATTATGGTATGTTTTTAGAACTCATATGCATTTGTGAAATAAAATTCTAATTAATATTTATACACAATACCCTCATGGCACTATCACAATGCAAAAGGGTGTGGCAAGCCTAATGTCTAAGATTCCATACAGGTTTTTCGAAACAATCCGAAAAGAGTACCATAAAGGGTATATGCATACTTACTTTAGGTGCCGTTGATTCCTCTGCTGAAACCAAAATGCTTCTCATATCAGTTTTATTTGATCTTCTTCCGATTTATTATACCAAGTTTCCAGATATCCTTCTATTTCTTCTACTTCTTTCTGGGCGGATTTTCTGTGTGAACCTATCTTAATTTCGGATCCAATGACTCTTTTGCCTGAAGCATATTTATCGGTATCATTTTTCATAATCATGACTCAAAACTATCACAGATCCAAAGATTCGTAGATCTTTTCTGTGATAACCCAAATTTGACGGCAGAAAATGGCCTCTACTACCAAAGACCCTTTTCGCCCCTAATGGAGCCCACCGTAGCGCAGAGGTTTGCATGTCCGCCTACCACGCTGAACGTCTGGATTTGAATCCTGGCGAGAACATC
Source organism: Stomoxys calcitrans (assembly GCF_963082655.1). Classification (NCBI taxonomy): domain Eukaryota; kingdom Metazoa; phylum Arthropoda; class Insecta; order Diptera; family Muscidae; genus Stomoxys; species Stomoxys calcitrans. The sequence continues at coordinate 7,611,472 of NC_081555.1, read as the reverse complement.
AGAAAAAAATTTTCAGCGGTGGTTTTTCCCCCTTCTAATTTTGGAGACATTTGTGAGGTACTATGCCATGCATAGAAGCCATGTAAAAACTTCGCTCCAAAGAAGTGTCGCACTGCGGCACGCCCATGGGACTCGGCTATAAAAAGGAGTTCGCTTATCATTGAGTATAAACTTGAATCGGACAGCACTCTTTGATATGTGAGAAGTTTTACCCCGTTCCTTAATGGCATACATTCATAGGCAAATATGCATTTACATTTCGCCCCAAACGGCCTGCATGTTAGAGCTGGCATAATATCGATGTTACTCAAAAAAAAAATAAATAACAATCGGTTTAATTCACGAAATTGGTTGAACCAATTAACTTTTAATTGAAACTGGTTCAATCTCGTAATTGATAAAGTCAATCATAGTTTCTGACAAAAAATTATTGAAAAAATTTGCAATCAAAAAAATTGCATATTCAATAAAAAAAAAAATTATTGAAATTATTGAAACTTTCAATTAATTTTTTAATTGATCCAATTAAAAAATTATTGAAATTTGCGTTGTACGTTGTTAGGGCAAAGGACCGTGGGCACCCGTTTAAATAAAAAAACGATTTTTTTTTTTCATTTCATTTCATTTCATTTATTTAACACCAAGCACAACAAGATTCCGCGGGGGTTCTCCAAAATATTTCTAGCGTTGGTTAGGTCTACCCTATAGTTTTAGTGTTGTTTTCGTAGGAGTGTGTTGTGCACTGAAGCGGCAGACCTTGGCCGATGAAGGACTACATCGGGTTATTTCAGCACCTAGACTGGCTGCCAGGTATTTCTATAGATTTCTCAAAATTTTGGACGTAAGGGTCTTCCCTTCGTACTGTCACGATTGTGATTGAAAAAATTTTGAGATAAATTTTTAAATTGAGAATGATTGGCTAATTGCGAATCGATACTATCGACAAAATTAAAAATCTATACAATTGGGAAAAAGCAAGTTAAGTCGGTCATTTTATACCTTACACCACATTGAGAATGCAGGATAAGTCGTCAACATTAAAATTTGAAAAAGTTGTCTAGACCCTACCCTGCCAACTAAACCGGCCCCGCTCCGCTGCGTCTTCTTTAACTCTCTAATATTTTTTTATGGTGGAGACACTTCGCCCTGTATGTGGATATCCAATTCTTGCCACGGTATCCTTTGTCCGCCTATGACGCAGAATGCCTGCGTTCGAATGCTGGCGAGAAAATCGGAAAAAAATTAAAGTGGTAGTTATCCCCTCTTAATGCTGGCGACATTTGCGAGGTACCATGCCATGTATGGTAATGTAAAAAAATTCCTCCCAAAACAGGTGTCGCACTGCGGCACGCCGTTCGGACTCGGCTATAAAAAAGGTCTCTTATCATTGAGTTTAGACTTGAATCGGAAAGCACTCATTGATGTGTGAGTAGTTTGCCCCTGCTCGGTTCCTGGTCAAATTTTTACTCTACTCCCAAATGCCTTTCTTTTGAGTCTTATTGTACCGTATTGGTAAATATTTCCGGTATTACGGGCGAGGTCACTCTCACTCTACTTTCAAAAATCATTTTATATGAGCCCCTTATTGGCATGATCGATAAATAAGTTGTGTTTGGGGGTGGGGTGGACCCCAGGGTCTTTGTCCCGAAAATGAATATCAATTGCCGGAAATCAATCAATTGCCACCCCAAATAGGGTGAAGCGCCTCCCCAAACACATGAGTCTATATTGTCGTGATTGTTCTATATATCCATTTGGGGGGTTTTGGGCGGCCCCCACGGCACTCGACCCCAAAAATAGAAACCATGTCTTATTTTTGGTGACTGTGAGAGCGCAAAAAATTTCGAACGAATTACATTTCCAATGGAAGTGCATTTAAGGGGAGACATTTCGACTCAAATATGGATATCAAATTCGTGCTCCACTCATTGCCATGGTCGGTAAGAATAAACCATTTGGAGGCTGTTTTGGGGCTGGGGCGGTCAGCGACTCTTAGCCCTGAAAATAGATATCGAATTCGTTCTTTACTCCCAAGTACCGTTGATTTGAGATCCATATTGCTATATTCGGAAATGAAGATCAGTTTAAGAGGTGATTTAGGGCGTACCCCCAAACACTTGACTCCAAAATTGAATATCAAATTTTTCAAATACTTTTCATTTGAGTCCAATATTGCCAACGATGGATCAATAAACCTATCCAACGTATTTTTAGGAGGAAAAACGACATCTACGACGTAATCTACTACCAAATATCTTTCATTTGAATCCCATAAGCCATGGTCGGCTGACATGCCCATTTGGGGGTATTTGGGGTTGGGGTGACCTCCCATTACTTGGACCTAATTTTTTATGCCATGTCTGTAATCTACTCCCGAATACTTTTCATTTGAGTCCCATATTTATGGGAACGTCGAATATACCTGTTTAGAGGAGTATTGTGTTGGGGCCCGCTGAGTACTTGGACCCAAAATTTAATACGATATTCGTTATTTAGTCTCCAATACCTTTCATTTGATACCTATTGTGCCTATCGGTCCACTTTTGGTTTGGGTGGCGTTTTAGGAGTAAGGGGGAGTGTCTGCCCCCTTCCGATAGCAACAAGTTATAAAGCCTATTCCTTCTGCCTGACTATATTCGTAATCTACACCCGAATACTTTTCATTTGAGTCCCATATTGTTAAACCTACATAATCTACGAAAATTTTAAGAAAATCGATTCAGCCGTTTTTGATTCTACGGAACAAACCGAGTCTTAAAAAAATTTTATTGAAATTCTGCCTTTAAAAAAAAAACATTTTTTTTTTAAATTTTCACTAAAATTTTGTCATTCAAAAAATGTTGATAATAAAAATTCATTAAAATTTTGTCGTTAGAAAAAGTAATTTAGTGGTTCCGGGCCTGAGCAAAACTTTATGTTAGGACAATATTTCATAGAAATTGTGACTTCAGAAAAATATTATGGTTGCCCAAAAAGTAATTGCGGATTTTTTTAAAGAAAGTAAATGCATTTTTAATGAAGCTAAGAATGAACTTTAATCAAATATACTTTTTTTACACTTTTTTTTCTAAAGCATGCTAAAAGTAACAGCTGATAACTGACAGAAGAAAGAATGCAATTACAGAGTTAACGCCGACTATAAGAAAAATCCGCAACTATTTTTTGGGCAACCCAATACTTTTTATTTAGAAATTTTTTTTTTATTTTTAAAAATTTTTTTTATTTTTTAAAATTTTTTTTTATATAAAAAAAATTGTTTTTATTTAGAAAAAAATTTTTTATTTAGAAAAAAACGTTATATCCACAGAAAAAAATTTTTGAAATTTTTTCTGTAAACATTTTTTTTTTCTTTGATTTTCAAATTTTTCTTAAGACAAATGTAGGAAATTTCAAAATTTTCTTTGAAATTTTGCCTTTAGGGAAATAAAATCGAGCTGCATGGGCCAGAGACAAATTTTTGTCTCTAGACAATATTTGATTGAAATTTTCTATTGAGAGAATATTTTATAAAAATTATCTCTTGGGAGAATATATTATTGACATTTTCTCTTGAGAGAATATTGTATTGAGATTTTGTCTTTGAAAAAAAAGTTATTTCTCCCAGTCATGGACCATTTTTCTTTAATTTTCTAAGCAATTCATGTTTTTGGATCTTCCCATCCCACCGTAGCGCAGAGGTTAGCTAATAACATAGAACGCCTGGGTTCGAATCCTGTCGAGAATATCATAAAACAAAAATTCAGCGGTGGTTGCCCCCTCCCAATGCTGGCGACATTTGTGAGGTACTAAACAAAACTTCTTCCCATAGAGCTGTCGAACTGCGCACGCCTCTCGGCCTCGGCTTTAAAAAGAAGGCCCCTTCTCTTAAACTTGAAATTAAATCAGACAGCGCTCATTGATATGTGAGTTCCTTAGTGGCATATTCATGGGCAAATTTTCAATTTCCCATCACGTTATTTTAACTCCCTTTCATTTTTAACCTCCATCTCATTATGATAGTTTTCAGTTACCTGACTAGGATAACTGTCAAAAATTTCCATGTCTATTCAAAGCACCTACACCCCCGGAACAAAATGACAAAACGGGTAAAAAGAGGATAAAATGAAAACTGACAACTTACGGGTATATTGTATATCCTTACAGGTTGTCCACTCTTTTTTTTACAGATTATTTTTTAAATCTTTCGATGTCATTGTTTTGGATAATTTACATATGCAGCTGAGCACCAAAAACAACAAAAAAAAGAAGAAGAAGAAGACTGACACCCAACATTCAAACATCCTCATCAACGGCATCCGAATGAGAGTGGCAGTAGCAGCAGCAGCCCAACGATTTCTGTGACACAGCATGTAAGCTATGCGAAATGTTAATATGATGAAAGCACCAAAGCAAAGCCTTAGGGGCTATCATCCTGCTTCTGGTAGCATAGTGTAGTCAACTGGTATGGGGGTTGGATGGACCCTCCGTTGAACATTTCTAAATTACATTTACCTTTAATGAGATTTTAAAATAATAATAAAATCATTATGATGACAAACTGTAACTACAAATCTAGCAAATGGGTTGCTTGCTCTCCGTTTCCTTTTCTTGCCTTTGATGTTGGCCATTGTCCTGTGATGTTTCATGTTTTTTCTATTGTTTTGGAATAGAATATGTTAAGCTTTGGGCATTTAGTTTGATAAATTTTTATAAATTTAGGAAGGAGGATAAAAAGGGTCGGTGGTGGGTTTTATTTTTTTTTTAATTTCAACTTCCAACGTTTTGTTGGCATTTCACTTTATTCTGTATGTATTTTTTTAATAGAAAATTTTCCTTGTCAAATTTTTATAAATTTTTTTTGAGTGTAATATGTTTTTTTTTTAGAAATATCTTTGAGTGCTTTATGTACAAAATAATATTTTCATAATTTTTCTTTAGATAAAGTAGAAAATCTCAAAATTTTCTTTGAAATTTTGCCTTTAGGGAAATAAAATCGAGCTGCATGGGTAAGAGACAAATTTTGTCTGTAGACAATATTTAATTGAAATTTTCTATTGAGAGAATATTTTATTAAAATTATCTCTTGGGAGAATATGTTTTTGAAATTTTCTCTTGAGAGAATATTGTATTGAGATTTTGTCTTTGAAAAAAGGTTTCATGTTTTTTCTATTGTTTTGGAATAGAATATGTTAAGCTTTGGGCATTTAGTTTGATAATTTTTCATAAATTTAGGAAGGAGGTAAAAAAAGGGTCGATGGTGGATTATATTTTTTTTTTAAATTTCAACTTCCAACGTTTTGTTGGCATTTCACTTTATTCCATATGTATTTTTTTTTAATAGAAAATTTCCCTTATCAAATTTTTATACATTTTTCTTTGAGTGTAATATGTTTTTTTTTAGAAATGTCTTTGAGTGCTGTATGTACAAAATAATATTTTCGTAATTTATTATTTAATAATTTTAAACTTAAATTAATCGATAATATTAAACTTTTATCACTTAATATCGGTTAACTCATAATCCGGCAGCTTCTCCCACAAATCCTTCAAATCATTATTACCTATGGTTGGATTCCTATGTGTAAGCATGTCATGTGTAATTTGTGGTGATACCAACACATCCTCTGCTTCTTCACCAGAGGCAGAAGTTTCCTCGAATTCAGCAACGAATTCTTGGGCTTTCTATAGAAAAACAATTAAAAAAAATTAATACAAAACACTTTAATTTTATTACTTTAAACTCACACTAAAACTTAACATAATTAAACACAAAATAACAATTAATTTCATATAACGTTTCATATTTGAGTTTCTTTGTTTCAAAAATTTTCGTTAAACCGCTAACCACGTTATATCCAATATGCGCTTTTATATTTGCTTTGATTTTACATTATGATGATGAGCGTCGTAGCTCAAAAATGCTTCTAAAACGTTAAGCATTTCAATTGATTTACCTTAGTCTGGCTGCATGCAGGTAGACTGAGAATGAATGACGTCGATTCAAGCCATCGGTACAACCCCATCTATTCATTTGGCAAATATTAGTCATAATATTAAATTTGTTTTTACTTTATTTTGTGTGTATGTTCTGGCTTTGGTTTTTTGAGTTTTTTTTTTATGGAAGCAATTCATTTGCGGAAAAATAACTCAACTCAGGCCCCATAGTGCAAATGCAAATTAAACTGAAAATGCCGATATGTAAAGACACAAAAACAACAAGTAAAAAGGCGTTAAGTTCGGTCGGACAGAACCAGGTGGTGGATACCCACCAACTGGGGTATATATGTAAACCACCTTTCGTCATAGTCCGGTAAAAATGCATAAAGTATGCCCTCATAACAGTAATATCGAAATATGGTCCGATTTGGACCAAATTCTGCTCGGACATTGAGTGGTCTAATAAGTAGAAGTCATTGCTCAATTTTGTAGAACAAAATATTGACCTTTTTGGTAGTTATATCCAAATATAGACCGATCTGAACCATATACAACACAGAAGTCGTAAAACTTAACATAAGTCACAGTGTCAAATTTGAGCGAAATCGGGTTATAAATGTAAGTTTTATCGGAGATCGGTGTATATGGCAGCTATATCCAAATCTGTACCGATCTGGGCAAAATCGAAGGGGGATGTCGAAGGGCCTAACACAACTGACTGTCCCAAATTTCGGCGAAATCGGACAATAAATGCGCCTTTTATGGGCCCAAAACCTTAAATCGAGAGATCGGTCTATATGGCAGTTATATACAAATCTGGACCGATCTAAGTTATATTGCAGAAATATATCAAGTGGTCTAACTTAACTCACTGTCCAAAATTTCGGCGACATTGGACAATAAATGTCACTTTTTATGGGCCCAAAACCTTAAATCGAGAGATCGGTCTATATGACAGTTATATACAAATCTGGACCGATCTAAGCCATATTGCAGAAAGATGTCAAGGGGCCTTACTTAACTCACTGTCCCAAATTTCGGCAAAATCAGACAATAAATACGCCTTTTATGGGTCCAAGACCGTAAATCGAGAGATCGGTCTATATGGCAGCTATATCTAAATATGAACCGATCTGGGCCAAATTGAAGAAAAATGTTGATGGGCCTAAAACAACTCACTGTTCCAAATTTCGGCGACATCGGACAATAAATGCTCCTTTTATGGGCCCAAAACCTTAAATCGAGAGATCAGTCTATATGGCAGTTATATCCAAATCTGGACCGATCTAAGCTATATTGCAGAAAGATATCGAGGGGTCTAACACAACTCACTATTCCAAATTTCGACGACATCAAACAATAAATGTGCCTTTTATGAGCCAAAGACCTTAAATCGAGAGATCGTTCTATATGGCAGCTATATGCAAATCTGGACCGATCTGGACAAAATTGAAGAAGAATGTTTATGGGCCTAACACAATTGACTATCCCAAATTACGGCGACATTGGACAATAAATGCGCCTTTTATGGGCCAAAGACCATAAATCGAGAGATCGGTCTATATGACAGCTATATGCAAATCTGGACCGATCTGGACAAAATTGCTGAAAGATGTCAAGGGGCCTAACACAACTCACTGCCTCAAATTTCAGCAAAATCGGATAATAAATGTGGCTACTATGGACCTAAGGCCCTAAGCGAATCGGTCTATATGGCAGCTATATCTAAATCTGGACCGATCTGGGCCAAATTGAAGAGGGATGTCGAAGGGCCTAGCACAACTCACTGTCCCAAATTTCAGCAAAATCGGATAATAAATGTGGCTTTTATGGGCCTAAGACCCTAAATCGGTAGATCGGTCTATATGGGGGCTATATCACGATATTTTTTTTTACATTGTAGCGTGATTTCAACAGACAGACGGACAGATATGGCTACATCGTCTTAGATTTATATGCTGATCAAGAATATATATATATTGGGTTGCCCAAAAAGTAATTGCGGATTTTTCATATAGTCGGCGTTGACAAATTTTTTCACAGCTTGTGACTCTATAATTGCATTTTTTCTTCTGTCAGTTATCAGCTGTTACTTTTAGCTTGCATTAGAAAAAAAAAATTTAAAAAAAGTATATTTGATTAAAGTTCATTCTAAGTTTTATTAAAAATGCATTTACTTTCTTTTAAAAAATCCGCAATTACTTTTTGGGCAACCCAATACTTTATAGGGTCGGAAGAGGATATTTCGATGTGTTGCAAATGGGATGACAAAATAAATATACCTCCATCTTTCGGTGGTGGGTATGAAAATACAAAGATTTTAAAAATTAATGCTTTATACAAGGATATTGAAAATGATTTCGAGCTTAAGAAGCAAAACTTTAAGGACCTTATATTTTTTATCGATAGGTTTAACCAAAATTTTACTCTTCTAATTTCGCTCGAAGATTGAGTTTAATTGGCGAACCTTCAATTCAGCACACCAGCCCCAATATTGCCGGGCTAGTGCCGGGAAGTTTATCATTCTTGTATCTGAATTGCAACGGACTCCGTGGTAAGATAGTCGAGACGAGACAAGATAGTAATTTTATGAGTCGGAAGAACATATTGGTTGCAGCGGTCCAGGAGACAAAGATGACCAACACAACTACAGCTGCAGGCTTTTTTGTATCAACCAGCACGCAAATAACAAATTGGGTCAATTCCACATACGAACGGTTCGGGCGAAGTAAGAATTCTCCCTATAATGCATTGTGCGGTCCGATGGCCAATCAATTACAAACGTGTGTGAGTTTCTGGAATGTCTATTATCCCTGACATACATCCTTACATCAGGAATAAGAAGACGAATATCAGACGAACACACACCATGAAAGTACCGATAGAACAGCGCCAAACAACCCACATTGCGACGATGATCAAGGGAGGTAATAGAGTTGGATTCCCTACTGTCCTCAATCAACGCCATCGCTCTCCTCTGTACAAGGTCCAGTAGCTCCAGGGATGATTTTGAAGCTCCAACCCATACATGTGAGTTGTACTCCATTTTCGGCCTTATGAAAGTGGTGTAGATGTTAAGAAGATTAGACGGAGTGAAGTAATTCTTTCACCGTTTAAGGAAGCCTAAACACTTGAATGCTTCTTTCGACACTTCAAATACATGTTTAGCCCAACGGTATCACTCTGTAGTTGCTCAGAACAACCAGAGCTTCTGATTGCTCAACATTTAGACAAAGATGATCGTAGTGGGTTAGCCAATCGTTTGTGTGACAACAAGCAGCACTGAGTCTTCCGTGCATTAAAATCTACTCGAATCATTCAAACCCACTCAGAAATGGCCAGAAAATCCTGTCAGAGTGCATCATCCATAACCCACCTCTTGTCCTCAATCTCTCGAAGACTCGGCCTATGGTCGAATGAGCACGAATGACGTAGATTACTGTCATCCGCAAATGAGTAGATCGGATTCGATGTCTGACCCAACAGATCGTTGATAAAAATAAGAAAAGGAGAAAGAACAGAGCCCTGGGGTACACCTCCGGTCAAATTATGTTCATTGGATGAGAACTCTGAGAAAACTCGAAATAAATCGAACGAAGTCATTACCGACACCAAATTGCGACAAACTTTGATAGTAGTGCACGGATACAAAGTGCTACGTAAGGGTCACTTAAGGAGTGGAGATGGGGGATTGGCCTTTGTGATATACCATTCCATACATTATAGATCCATATCGCTTGCGCTAGTGATCCTTACATGAAATCTTTGGGTATAGCAGTCATATCCGGTACTGTGGAGATAGAGCTATACAACGTGTACCCACTGGAATTACGAGGGGGTGCGGCAGCTAGCCAGACATTTCCATTGCATCCCCTGATCTCCTGAGCTACGTATCTTATCAAGCCGCCATTTCTTTGGGATCAGATCACCTTCCCATAATATGAGGATTGCCTTTTATATTTCGGGATTAGAGAACAAAAACAAATATTAATCATCGAAAATCGTTTAACTGTTTTTCAAAATGTTCACCATTAAGCACTTTTGCCACTCCGATGTGGTTATCTCCCATACATACATTCCGAACGCATCAACCACTTCTTGAGGTGTCGAAAAACGTTGACCTCTCATTTAATTTTTTACGTACGGGAATAAAAATAAGTCATTCAGTCAGTGCCAAGTCAGCACTATACTGCAATGTTTTGAGTGCTCAAAAATGCAGTTATTTGAGCCGATGTATGAGAGCTCGCATTCACGTGTTGAAGAGTGATCCGTCTTCGGCGGTTGGTTTTCCTGATTTATTGAAAGACAACTGGCTAACAAATGGTTGTGTACCACTCAGAATTGACTGTTCTGTGTTGTTCTAGTGGTACGATTGCGACATATCCAGTTTTTCCGAATAAACAGGCGATCATTTGTTTGTAAGCGCTTTGTGCGCGAGCAACTTTTGTTGGATTTGGCTCATCTTGAAACACCCATACAGTCGACTGCTCTTTACTTTAGGTTTCATACGCGTAAATCCAAGATTAATCACCATCGCCTGTCACGATGTCATAGACGTTTTGCAATGCGCCGCGATCGTATTTTTGGATCTTGTTTTTCGACCAATCGACACGAGCCTTTTTTTTGAGCGATTGACAAATTGTGTGACAACATGAACAAATCTTTTGACGGTCAAATGTTGATGTAATATTGAATGTATGCTGGTCCCACTAATGCCTGAGGTTGTCTCAATCTCACGATTGGTCACATGACGATCTTGCAATATAAGTTTTGGTTTGGTTTTTGGAACAACAACTGATTTTGGAGGACCTTCACGAAATTCGTCTCGGTCGAATTCACCATACCATCGATAAACACTGGTCCTTAATGGAGCTTCAAAGTTGTAAACAATAATCGCACGAAAATGTTCACGATTTAATTTCATTTTTTGGGCAAGACGAATCTTTAAAGTTACTATAAACAACACAAATAGCGCTCATATGTCAATACGTCATATGTCAAGCCAAAGTTAGAGCTGTCAGTTATCAGATTGCAACACAAGGTTGGTTCAATATAAAAGGCAACGCTCGTATTGGTAAATGTAATTCTGTCCTCAGAAAAAATTTCAACAACGTGAACAAATCTTTTGACGGTCAAATGTTCATGTAATATTGAATGTATGCTGGTCCCACTAATGCCTGAGGTTGTCTCAATCTCACGATTGGTCACATGACGATCTTGCAATATAAGTTTTGGTTTGGTTTTTGGAACAACAACTGATTTTGGAGGACCTTCACGAAATTCGTCTCGGTCGAATTCACCATACCATCGATAAACACTGGTCCAAAAATTTCAACAAATTTGGCTTCAGAAGAAACTTCAAGAAATTTTCCCTGAAAACAAAATTTTTTTGAATTATTTTTACTCGTACTAATGATATTTTAAAACTGTTGGTTAACTGAACTGTTCTGATAAACCCAAACTGCATACTAGTCCCCTAATGAGTTACGTATGGCGCATAGCTAATGAACTGTTCGTTAGCGATAGCGTGCTGAGTTAGCGAAAACGTGAACACCTTTCCTTCAGTGGTGGAGGGTACCAGCGAGCCATCACTCACTGCCATCAAAAATCGGAACTACATAGCACTCAAATCGCTCATAAAGTTCTTTTGCATTTGCAATAAACCCTGCTGGCTAGTATTGAATAGCATTAATTAAAACAAATTATTCATTACTGAAAATGTAGATGTTCTTTTTTATTTTTGTTTATAATTGTTTATGAATTATTATTATTGTACATCTGTACGTATTTAGTGAACAAGGCATAAGAGTTTAATATACGGAGCGTTTTTTAGGCCTTAGCCTATGAATGATTTACTATTAGATTGGAATACGTAAAGGTTTTTTTCCAGATATGATGTGCGCGTTGTTTGTAAATACCACTACCTAGCTACCTTCAAATCACGAATTTGCAATTCAATCACGTTTTTGGTAAATTGTTAATAATTTTTGTGTGTGTGTTTTTTTTTTTATTATTATTTGTTGTCATTCTTTCGTCGGTCATTGTTGTTCAATTAAATGAAAAGAGAGGGGAATTATGGTTGCCATGGCAAGAAATTAGTGAGTGAGTAAGGGTAGGTAGGCAATACCAGGGAAAGCGTTATAATTGCTGTGTTGTTTCGTTAGTTAAATAAGTGGTTTATTTAATTGAATTTATAATAGCTGAAATGTTGGTCAACTAGCCACAATTATTACGGGTTTTAATCAAAATTAAGTTCTGCTAGATGATTGTGTTCAAGGTTATGGGTTTTTCATATATCAATAGGCAGAATTAATGGGTAATAAGTAGGTTTAGTAGGTAATAGGTAGGTTCAGTGGGTAATAGGTAGGTTCAATACGTAATAGGTAGGTTCAATGCGTAATAGGTAGGTTCAATACGTAATAGGTATGTTCAATACGTAATAGGTAGTTAGCTAATCCTTAACAACTATTATGGGTAATTTAATTCAAGATGGAAATAGTGGTATGATCTATATGAGGAACTTGACTCCACGTCCGATCTGTTTCTACACTACATTTACTTGAATGCCTTATACCTACCACCACAACATATCACACAATGAAATATTGGGTTGCCCAAAAAGTAATTGCGGATTTTTTAAAAGACAGTAAATGCATTTTTAATAAAACTTAGAATGAACTTTAATCAAATATACTTTTTTACACTTTTTTTCCAAATCAAGCTAAAAATAACAGCTGATAACTGACAGAAGAAAGAATGCAATTACAGAGTCACAAGCTGTGAAAAAATTTGTCAACGCCAACTATATGAAAAATCCGCAATTACTTTTTGGGCAACCCAATATTTATTTCCTATACATGTCTGTTCATTCTAAAATTTAGTAATATTTAACGATTTCTCTGTCTGTCAATTTGTCTGTTGTCCAGAACAGCCGCATAATCGGAATGGGCATAAAACCCAAAGATTATTTTTGGAGTTAAAAGAAGTTATTTTCCACACGATTTATTAAAATTATTTATTCAAAAAATTCAATATTCATGGTAACAACAACTTGAAATATTATAACGTTAAAGAATATTATTCTTTAAAGGGTTAATCAATATTTTTGAGGTGTTGGTAACATAATACCAACTCAATTTTTTAATTAATGACATTTCTCATATGTATAAAAAATTCCAAAAAAAAAAACTCCTTGCATCCATACCTTTAAGACCAAATATTTGAAAACCACTTTTCAAATCTCTCATATGATTAACTTTCATTACTCGAATCCCATAAAGTATTTTCTTGTTCACCAGCTGTCCCAAGTCAACAGTGTATGTTTAAATATCCTCACATAAATGTGGCTGATACTTATGTACATGACCAACCATTTTCAGCAATGCCTCCAAAGGGGTTTCTTCTCCCTACACCCTACACCCAACACCTGATACATATTCTCGGTCATGCTTTATTTCCTTTGCCGCCACATCGCCTATCGATATGGAAAATTTGAAACGTGGCAACAAACCATAGAGGCCTAAAACAACATAAGGACATTGAGGACAGCTCCACCAGCAGCAACCTGGTGGAGTTGGAAATTTACGACTTGTTCAATGTTTGCCAAAGGTGCTATTACTCCTGTTGCCTTTGTATTTAGGTATTTCGTTTTTTTTTTGCCTTCATGGGATGACAGAATGTTTGGTGTTGGATTTGCTGTTTCGCTGATGTTTGATTTCACATATCACACGAACATCAATAACATGCAAAGCATTTTTGAACTGAGCTGCACAGAGGGCAGCAGGAAGTCCCCTACTCCAAGGCTAAGTAACTGCCTGTACATTCCTATGGCCACAACATGAAGGCCATACATACTGCCTACCATGTGTGCCTTATTTTTCATATTGGCCTCGGGATGTGTTTGTTTGTAAGTGTGTTCACAAATTTCGTCCTCGTTGTGTTTTAGAGTCCTTGCAACCAGCTTTCGATTCCTGTGAGTCCTTGGTTCCGTTACTCTTTGCCTGCCCGCTGTTGTTTGTCATCGTTTGACAGTGTCACCACCATCATCGTTTGTTTTACTGGCATCCGCAGACTCATCATCGGAAATGAATCATTTGCTTCGTTTGTTGGCATCCGTTTGGCGGCTATTTCCGCCACTGCCGTTATTTTTGGCCATGTTGTGTGTGTGTGTGTGTGTTTGCAAGCGGCTGTTTTTCCAATAGACCAACAAAACGCGCTGTTCACACGTTTAGATGGCCAAAAGGTAAACCATCAAATACAGTGGCAACATATTATGGCCATCAGAGAACAGTATTACGAAATGCAAAAAAATGTACTGAGAAATAGACAAACGATCAAAGCGTGGAGAAAGAATTTTGAAACCCTAAAAATAGATTGGTTCCACATAGGGTATAGGAAGTTTGTCCGTAGTCCATTGTGATACCACGATGGCGACAGACCACGACCTATGGTGGGAATTGAACCCACGACCACCGCAATGGTGTTCCGAGCACGTCACCAATTTGGCTACCTGAGCGCCTATGGTTCCAGATAAAGGCTACCAAAAATGTGATACATTTGTTAAAAACAGTGATACTTAAAACTTTTTTTTAGATACCTCTTCGGGACACACAAGCATTTTAAGTTATAAATTTGGCAAGGAATGAAAACGCAATATGTTTTAGATAACAGGAATAGGACGTTGTTCAAAACTATAATATACAGTGGCGGCAGACAAAAACGTTGAGGGAATCCCGGGCTTAATAAGCAAATCTTTCCAAGGTTACATCAATTTTATACTTAAGTTGTGATTAAATCCCTTTGTTATAAGATTAATATTAAGGATATACAAGCATTTTAAGTTAAAAATCTGAAATTTATTTGACGGCATCCCAGGTTAAATAAGACATTTTTCTGCTATTTTGGGTTAATATCAAAGTTTTGGAAATATCTATAACTGGCGCCCAACACTGTCTAATACAGCGAAATCCTACCCTGAGCTCCTATTGGCGCTCAAACAGGATTAACTTAGTTTGCTTACTAGCTTTAGGGTTGAGTGGGATCCTTACAGAGGCTTCGGTCAATATCTCGGACTAAATACAAAAATTCCCTGTTATTTCTAGGTATCGTATCTCGGACCATTCTCTGTGATTTTTATGATGCTGTCCGATGTTTTCGAAGTTTAAGTTCAATGATAAGGTTTCTCCTTTTTATAGCCGAACGGCGTGCCGCAGTGCGTCTGTCTGTTTAAACCACGCTACAGTCTTTTAAAAAAAGGGATGTTGAGCTGAAATTTTAAACAGATTCTCCTTTGTTTAAGTTAGGCAGTTTAAGTTCGAAGATGGGGTATATCGGACTATATCTAGACATAGCCCTCATATGGACCGATCTTCCGATTTATGATCTTAGGCCCATTAAAGCCACATTTTTTATCCGGTTTCGCTAAAGTTTGGGTTGTATTAGGCCCCTTGACATTCATATTTAAAACGGCCCATATCGATCCTGATTTGTTTATAGTTGTCATATATGTATACCGATCTCCCGATTTCAGAATTTAGGCACATTAAAGGTTAATTTTTGACCGATGAAATTTGACACAATGAGTTGTGTCATGTCCCTCGTCATTCGTACCGAGTATGATAAAAATTAGGCTATATTTATATTGCGTTGCTCAAAAAGTAATTGCGGATTTTTTAAAAGAAAGTAAATGCATTTTTAATAAAACTTAGAATGAACTTTAATCAAATATACTTTTCTTACACTTTTTTTCTAAAGCAAGCTAAAAGTAACAGCTGATAACTGACAGAAGAAAGAATGCAATTACAAAGTCACAAGCTGTGAAAAAATTTGTCAACTATATGAAAAATCCGCAATTACTTTTTGGGCAACCCAATATATACTAGCTTCCATATATACCAATCTCACGATTTAAGATCTTGGGCCCATAAAAACAGCGATTATTGTTATAGGGCTCTTCGATATCCGTGTTGAATATCGTTCCATATTTTCATATAGCTGCCATATAGATTGATCTCCCGATTTATGGTCCCATTCAGGAAGCATTTACTGCCCGATTTCGTTGAAATTTGGCACAATTAGCAATGTAAGATTTTTGGACATCCTTGACCTATGTTTAGATCGGTCTATATTTGGATATAGCTGTCGTATTTATACCGAATTACCAACTTAAGTTCTTGGGTCTATAAAAGGTGCATTTTGTAGCCGATTTTTCGGAAATTTGGTACAATAAATTGTATTTACCCTAACATATCCTTCCCAAGTATAGCGGAAATCGGATTTTATTGAAATATAGCTGCTGAATAGACCAATATTCTTAAACAGTGAATTGTATTAGACCCCTCGACGTCTGTGCCGAATTTGGTCCGAATGGGATCATATTTAATAAATGAGGTATTTTCACCGTATTATGACGAAAGATGGTCGAAGTTTGGCCCGGCAGAGTTTAATGAATTTTTACTTTATTTTATAAAAAATCATTATTAAGGACATTCAAGCTCTTAAGAAATAACATATTGTTGTTGTATTCCCCTCCTCACTGTTGATCCCGAAACACTGTTGCCCATATTTATGATTTTTCCCCAGCACATATTGGCTAACATACATTGATGTACAGAAGCACTTATATGCATACAGATTGTAATGCCCCCTACCACGCTTACACCAAATTATGCCTCATATTTTGTATGTTTGTCAATATGGATGTTGTTGTTGTTATTTTTTTCACTCATGTATTATTATTTTGTCCATTTATAAATGTTTGCCTCTACCGGCGTTGTGTTAGCGCGAACATGTTGTCCATGTTCATGTTTTTCTGTGGTATTTGACACCTGGTGACAACAGTTACAGTAACACCAAATATCAGAGCCACCAACCAACAACAAGAGCAATAGCATACATATTTGCGGTGCAACCGACATTACAAAATATAAAACGGATACCGGAATTACACCAGTGAATACCTTCTGATTAATGCTAAGCCATGGGCGGCTGTATCATAAAAGATATTTGAAAAGTCCAAAGAATGTTGGGGCATGAGCTAATGGTGATTGATTTGAAGTCATGTTGGGTCATTGAGATTGAAATCGTAAATGAAAGGTGAAATGTAGAATAGAATAAGGAATAAGAGGAATAAGAGATGAACGAAAAAAGGATTTGATTGCATAGACTATTCGAAAAGGTTATCTGCAGAAATAAAAATTAAAGATACTGGCCACACGTTGGGCGCCATTTGTCGTGTATATTTGAAATCACTTGCATTTGCTCCTAGGTCATTAGTATTATGAGCAATATTTTGGAATTTTTATCTACTGACAAATATGGAAGTTATGAGAGACCAATACTAAGACACGTTGGGCGCCAACTTTAAAAGTACATTTGCGAAAATATTACAAAGCCGTGAGTTTAAAGACGATTATGACTTAGTAGAGAAGTTAGTTTCTTAGTTTATAAATACTTTCACCGTTTTATTTTTTAAAGTGGCGCCCAACGTGTCTAAAGTCCATGATAAATGGCGCCCAATGTGCATACAACATTTCCTCAAACATAAAATCTTTACTATTTTAAACATTTTATCGGTTCTGATTCCTTTTGTTTATTTCGTTTTTCGCACTCTAGCCTCTCTATGAGATTTTTGTCAGCTTTAGCAAGCATTATAATTTTTGTTTTTCAATTTAATCAATTAAATTCAATTTTCTCATTAACCTTTGACACCGGAAATCTCTGTTAACAACACCCTAAATAACGTGATTTTAACCCTTCACAAAAAACTCTTTTATGTGCATCTTTTTTCCCTGACCAATATAGTAACCAAAAAATTGCTGTTGACATAACCAAAAGGCCAAAAGTGACACAAAAAACCAATTTAATCACATTTTAACCCCAATTTGATACACTCAAGTACTCTGCCATTCCTATGAAAACCACCATAGATGGATGTTATGCCAATGTTGTGTGCATAATATGGCTCACATCCGTCTGTCTGTCTGTTGGTTTCTCTATCTGTCCATGGTTAGACTTGCATGTATGACTCTCTTTTGAAGATAAAACATGTTTTAAAAAGTGAACAAAAATCTATTTTGCCTACAGTATCCATTTGCCATTATCATTGTCCCCACTAGAACAGGGCTATTGAGCAGCATCGCTAGCTATAAGGCCTGGAAAAAAAAACTGAATGGGTTGGACATTTTCTTTGGTATTTTATTTTGAAGGGAAAGTAGAATTTTTTTTTTTGGTATGGCATTCAAGTGCCAAAGCAATTGATTTACTGCACTTTGTTTGCCAAAAATTAATTGAGTTGATGACAAGTGCAATTGATTTATGCGGGACGCAAATGAATGCGACTGATGGCCGAAATGTGTTTGGCAGTAGCAATACAACGACTCGATGCCTTTCTGTCTGTCTACGAGTATGTGCTTCAAAAAGCGTAACGGAAAAAATTAAGTAAAGCAAAAAAGGCCAAGATGAGCCTTTAATGTAAGCATCAAAAAAGACACATACTAACCATTCCAAAAAAATAAACAGCTATTGAAAGCATCATGGACACTCAACTGGCCTAATGTTGAAACCTATCTGATTCTGCTCATCTATCCATGCATTTTGCCATCATGGTCTATTGCCATTCTACAAATATTGTATCCTTTGTGTGTGAATTTTTGCCACAACAAAAATAAAAGGGCAATGTGTTAATGTCATTTCATTACATATTGAATGTTCAATGCTGACTGTAACACATATCCTTTTTTCCTTTTTCTGTGCCCTTCTCTTGTTGGCTCGATGAAATGTATGCGCTCTGTTGCATTGCTATTAAATTAAATTTATCGGAGTGCAATAAAAGCAATTTGTTAGTTTTTATGACTAATATTTGTTTAACGAATTCAAATTCATATATGATAAAATTGCAATATTGAGAATTTTATTAGGTAGAAAACGGAAAATCATATTTTTTTTTTTGAGATTTTATTGCCATAAAAACCAAATTTTATTATTTATTTTGTTTGCGGTCCCAAATTTTTATGTCATAAGGTTTCATGAACAATGGCGTGTGAACTGATTAAATTTTATGAGAATAAACTAAATAACTGGCGCCCAACGTGGGAGAATCCTTCGTTACATAGAAATTTGGATATTTATATGTTAACTTCAAGCAATTTAGTTACAAATGTCAGGAATATATAGCAAAATTAGGGACATAATAGAAACTGGCGCCCAACATAGACCAATCATACCAAATTATATGTAGTTCTTTAATAGTTTTATAAGTAACCTTTTAAAAGAAATGTTCTCTAAACATTTTATTGTGCAGCATTTTACAGAAAAGGATTTAATTTGATTGGGAATAACATGTTAACTGTTTATACCCTCCACCATAGGATGGGGGTATACTAATTTCGTCTTTCTGTTTGTAAAACCACGAAATTTTCGTCTAAGAGCCCATAATTATAGGGTTGTCTAAGACCCCATATAGTATTCTTGATCGTCTGTCCGTCCGTCCGTCTAGAGGGCGTAATTTTTGTCCGATTTTACTGAAATTTTGCATTTTGTGTTTTGGTATTACTTCCAACATCTGTGTTAAGTATGGTTCAAATCGGTTCATAATCTGATGTAGCTGCCATATAAACCGATCATGGGTCTTGACTTCTTTAGCCTCTAGAGGGCGCAATTTTCATCAGGTTTGGCACAAATTTTGTTCTACGTTTTGTCCCATAACCTTCAACATCCGTATCCAATTTGGTTTGAATCGATCTATAGCCTGATACAGCTGCCATATAAACCGATATCCCGATTTTGCTTATATGACAGCTATATCGTTAATGGATCGATTTGAACAATACTTGGCACAGTTGTTGGTAGTCAAATCGGATGAGAATTGCGCGCTCTAGAGTCTCAAGAAGTCAAATCGGAAGATCGGTTTATATGACAGCAGGTAATGGATCGATTTAAACCATACTAGACACAATTATTGAAAGTAAAACCAAAACTTCACATTCAAATTTCAGCCAAAGCGAATAACCTCTAGAGGTTCAAGAAGTCAAATCGTGAGATTGGTTTATATAGCAACAATATTAAAACATGGACCGCTTTCGTCCGTTTACCATCCCAAACGACCTACACTAATTAAGAGAATTTGTTCAAAGCTTCAAACGCCTAGCTTCACACGTTCGAAAGTTATCGTGTTTTCGATAAATAGACAGATGGACAGACTGGCGGATAGACATGGCTAAATCAACTTAGAATTTCGAGACGGGTATTCTTGGTAGGATTGCTCCACTCAAAAACAAGCCCAAACAATGTATTTAAGAGTAGAAATAAAGTTTTCGGGTCAAGTATTTGTCAAGGGACTGCCCACCTCTGAATCTCCCCCCAAACCGGACATATTTACCAATCATGGCAATATGGGGCTCAAATGAAAGGTATTTAAGAGTAGACCGCGAAATTGATATGTACTTTCCGGGACCAAGTATATAGGGTCCGCTCCACGCACAAAAAACCCCCCAACAGGAGTTGGTAACTGACCACGCAATATGGGGTTCCAATGAAAGGTATATAAGAGCAGAGCACAAATCTTATGTATATCTACTTTCAGGGTCAAGTGTCTGGGTGGCCACCCACTCTTAAAATATCCCAAAACGGGACATATTTTCCCACCATAGCAATACGGGGCCCAAAAGAAGGTATTTGGGAGAAGAGCACGAATTTGCACATATTTGGGGCAAAACAACTGACGGGTCGTACTATTCCCAAAACAACGCTAAATAGAATTTATTTAACAACCATGGGAATAAAGGGCTCAAGTAAGAGATATTAGAAGGTGAAATATGACTTAGCGGAAGGTGGCTTACTATAAGTGTAGACTTACGATAAAAGTGGCTCCACCCTCAAATCTCAGAAATTATGTGGACAGCATGATGGAAATATGTGGTATCTATGCACTGATAGAAAAATGACGGTACTTTGCCAATACCGCCTAGTACTATTTTGTTTGCGTCATTGGCAAAGAGTTTTAATACCATGTGGTATCAATTCAATACCAGACAAAGGAGGCTATTAAGAATTGACGGCGTTACATATATATTCTTGTCAACGCGCCAGCAATGTTGTTGAACTTTGTACTTAAAATATTGTAGCCATGGCAATAAAGGGCTCAAATAAAAAATATAAGGTGGTATCTATGCACTGATAGAAAAATGACGGTACTTTGCCAATACCGCCTGGTACTATTTTGCTTGCGTCATTGGCAAAGATTTTTAATACCATTTGGTATCAATTCAATACCAGACAAAGGAGGCTATTAAGAATTGACGGCGTCACATACATATTCCTGTCAACGCGCCAGCAGTGTTGTTGAGCTTTGTACTAAAAATATTGTAGCCATGGCAATAAAGGTCTCAAATAAAAAATATAAGGTGAAGTAAGGCGCATCGGAAGGTGCCCCACTGTAGGTGCAGTTTAGATTCCCCAACTACTACTTGTAGACTTACAATAGAAGTTGCTTAGCACTTAAACCTCGGGAGTTATGTGGACAGCATGATGGAAATAGGTGGTATCTATATACTGATAGAAAAATGACGGTACTTTGCCAATACCGCCAGGTACTATTTTGTTTGCGTCATTGGCAAAGATTTTTAATACCATTTGGTATCAATTCAATACCAGACAAAGGAGGCTATTAAGAATTGACGGCGTCACATATATATTCTTGTCAACGCGCCAGCAGTGTTGTTGAGCTTTGTACTTAAAATATTGTAGCCATTATAAAATATTTGTTAAAGAAATAAATAAAATGTTTTAATACAATTCGAGTGCGTAAAAACCTGTTCAAATACTCGAAAGCGTCGAAAATCGAAATTGTGGAAATTTTAAGGACATTTAACAACCAAAATATGATAGTCCATTGTGTGAAAAACGATGCTGTGAGGATGTATTCGTATGAAAACCACTTCTGGGAATCGATAGATATGGAATAAATTGCTGAACACAAAGAATTGAGCTTGGTCAGGGTGTAACATTATTTTTTGTTATTATTAACATTGTCGTCATTATAAAATCATGTGTAGTACGGAAAAAGTGTAATTTGCCACAGACAGAATGTCTGTCATTACACAAAAATACATGCATTGGGAAAAGTACAGCTAATACGCAGGGTTGTCGAGCTTGGTTATCGGGTAATTGTACCATAGATGCGTTTTCGCTATTAATAAGATTAAAATACAACATACCAACGCACGGCCCTTGAAACCATCCCACCTAATATGGTTGAAAATTCTTCTAACCAAAGACGAAACGCGTCCCATTTTCCATTTGCATCTCCGATCATTGAGCTCGTCCCGAAAGAGAAACAAACAAAAATTGTAAAATTTAATGATCTCGCCCTAACAGGCAAAAAACTTCAAAAATGATTACCACTAATAATTGAATAAAAATTAGTTTAAAGTTATTTTCATTGTTTTTTTTTTTTTTGTTCATTAAGGAGTGGAATAATCAATAACGCTTTGGTACTAAAACCAATAACGTTCTGGTGCTTAAACCAATAACAGATTGGTAGTAAAACGAATACCTGCTCGTTAACACGACTATTACCAAACGGTATTAATCATTTTAGGGTTTATCCATACCATCCGGTATTGTCTTTGTACCATATGGTGTTGCTTTACTATCAATACCGTATGGTACTGAAATGAGCACATTTGGTATTAACTCTTCTCTGGGTGGACGTACAAAAAAAAAAAAAGAATTCTCATGAATATTCCATTTAGGCACAGGGGACTCTTCTCTCATATCAATGAGTGCAGCATGATTAAAGTTTAAGCTCAAAGATAAGAGGCCTCCTTTTTATGTCAAGTTCGAACGGCGTCTCGTAGTAGTTTCGCTACTTTGTAGAGAAGTTTTAACTTGGCAAGATTCCTAAAAACTATAGCCAGCACTGGCAAGGAAATAACAACAGCCGAAAATTTTCTAATATTCTTGCTAGGATTTGAACCGAAGCATTAGTCGTCAAAGGTGGACATGCTAACCTCTGCACCACTGTGGCCTCCAGTATCAATACGTAGCAGCCGAATTATAAGGACTCTTTGGCTTGGAATCAGGTTTCAAGCACTCCAAGCATCCTCTGAAGTCAAGTCATCCATGTCAAACAAAATTTTTCATTTGTGCCACTAAAATGTTATGCCAGTTTTTATCACTATTTGCATTTCTAAGCACATCCTGCATAAAACCGTTGTTGTCATTTAAACATTTTAAATAAGATATGTGCATTTCTATTCCAAGTCATAGCTCTTCTAATTTTTTTTTTAAATAAACAATGCCAATAATCCATACATCTTGCCCAAAAGCACATTTTAAACATTATCAATGGTTTCCCAAGCATTTTTCTTTTGCAATTAGCCACATTATTTTCAAAAATAAAATTAATTTATTTATTTATATTAAGATTTGTTTTTCCAGGCTTATTCCAGGCTCATGTCATTCTATTCTATTCAGAAAAATCCCAGCCAGTAACCCTCGCCTTTAGAAGTCGAGTATGAAATTTACCAATATTTCTTTTGTGATTTATAGGTACCAGGACTTGGCCATCATTTCACAAATGGCAGAGACAAACAAATGAATGGCTATTTCCAAGATCAAACTAATCTTAACCAAGCAACAGAGAAAGAACTCCAAAATGTCCTGCATGTGCCTGTGGTCCTTTGACCATTAGAAGCTAACTGACTTCTTGACCAATTTCCCTATGAGTTGGTCTATGGTGTTTTGTGGTTTTGAATTATGGCAGGATTGCTTTGTTTTGTTTCATTTCGTTTATAACGATTTGGCACAAGGATTTTCTTTTTCAAAAGATGAAGAGTCACCCCTTTGGGCCACAAAATTTCTTCTTCCTTTTTTCTCTTGCCATGGCCCAAACAAATATGAGCCTATTTTATAAATGCACTAACCATTGCACTTTTGGTCTGCAGGCATGTCCTGTTTGTTTGTTTGTTTCCAACGAAATCATCATCAGCGGCGTCGACAATGGTCAGTAAAGGAGCTTCAAAGGAGTTAACCGTTGCCTCTGTTGCTGTTGTTGGAGCCTTCACATTTGCAACACTAACTGAAGTTGAACAAATCCTCGTTGCATCTTGACTGGCTGCTGTGTGTTGCATTGTGATTTCATCTACAATTCATGGAACAATTTGTGTTCTCGTGACTGGCTGCATACTTTTTGTTTTTGTATTTCTTAGTCCTTTTTCGTTGCTTTGCAGTAGTCATCGTCATCGTCTCTGGCAAAACAAAGCGGCCAAAAACGGATTCACATCTACGGAAAAGAAAATGTTATGTGACATTAGTGAACCCCTTTTGCTTTACGATATTTCTTGCTGCATGTTGGCCATTCTAGAATGTGATTGTGTGTGTGTGTGTGTACGTGTGTTAGGGAATCAAATAGGCTTTTTTGAAGTAGTAAGGGGATTGCAGAGTCTGTAGTTGCAATACCATTGCCAAAGAAATGAACCTAAGCCCTACAAATGGTACGGGTTTAGTTAAAACAAATGGCGTTGCTTGCAATGCTCTTCGCTCTACTGCAGATTTACAGTGGAAGATAAAAGTGGTGAACAAATTTCAACTTAATGATTTTTTCCGTAAATTTCCACAACATTTCCACCCATTTTCATTTTGCTGGGAAGTTCAATCAAATTTAACTTTGTACACCTTTTAGCAATGATAAGAGACCTACCAGTTTTGCCAACGGCATGCCGCTGTAGAGAGGTCTTACATGACTGTGAGATATTTAGGTACAATTGGGTTGCCCAAAAAGTAATTGCGGATTTTTCATATAGTCGGCGTTGACAAATTTGTTCACAGCTTGTGACTCTGTAATTGCATTCTTTCTTCTGTCAGTTATCAGCTGTTACTTTTAGCTTGCTTTAGAAAAAAAGTGTAGAAAAGTATATTTGATTAAAGTTCATTCTAAGTTTTATTAAAAATGCATTTACTTTCTTTTAAAAAATCCGCAATTACTTTTTGGGCAACCCAATACGTAAGTCTGTCAATTATCACGCGCCTTAGTCATAATGTTTATAAATCGACTGGCTGAACCGCGTCCGCTGCGCCTTCTTTCACTCTCTCATATTTTATTTGAGCCGTATATTGGCACGGTCAGGGAAAAAACTCCTGTTTGGGGGTGCCGGTACGGCCTTTCAGAAATTTCACCCCAATGTGAATATCATATTGGTGCTCTACTCCCAAATTTCTTTCATATGAGACTTATATTGCTATGGTCGGAGAATATGTCCGGTAAAGGGGTGTTTTTGGGTATGAGGTAGACCCCCTGTATCAGATTCGTTCTCTAGTCTCAAATACCTTTCATTAGAACCTAATATTCTCATTGTTGATCTTTTTTTCCATTTGGAGGGCTTTGGAGCTGGGGCGGCTGCCCTAGACATCCCACCTTAAATAAGTATACCAATGAGATGAGATGAGTCGTCCAAGGACCACTTGGCCCCAAAACAGATATCAGATTTCAGCCCCTTTTTGACGTAATCCACAAGTATGTCGAGCCTAAGGGGCATGTAGGGTGGGACGGCCACCCACGCACTTAGCCCTGAAAAAATATCAGCATCGTGCTCTACTGTTATATGCCTTTTATTTGAGCCGCAATTGCAATAGTTTAGGTGGATTTTATGGGGAGTTTTTGGGGCCACCGTAGCGCAGATGTTAGCGTGATGGTGAACACCGAGAACATCAGAAAAAATGTCCAAAAAGTGTATTGTCCTACCAAAGACCTTTTATTGCTGTCCTATTCCAGCCTGATCAGCCTTCATTTATTGTTTTTAATTCTTTTTTTGGGTAGGTTGGGGACGGCGATTTCCTTCTGTGGCGTCCTTTCATTTGATCAGCCTTCATTTATTGTTTTTATACCCTCCACCATAGGATGGGGGGTATACTAATTTCGTCATTCTGTTTGTAACTACTCGAAATATTCGTCTGAGACCTCATAAAGTATATATATTCTTGATCGTCGCGACATTTTATGTCGATCTAGCCATGTCCGTCCGTCCGTCCGTCTGTCTGTCGAACGCTAACTTCCGAAGGAGTAAAGCTAGCCGCTTGAAATTTTGCACAAATACTTCTTATTAGTGTAGGTCGGTTGGTATTGTAAATGGGCCATATCGGTCCATGTTTTGAAACCGATCTTGGGTCTTGAGTTCTTGAGTCTGTAGAGGGCGCAATTCTTATCCGATTGGAATGAATTTTTGCACGACGTGTTTTGTTATAAAATACAACAACTGTGCCAAGTATAATTCAAATCGGTTCATAACCTGATATAGCTGCTTTATAAACCGATCTTGGGTCTTGACTTCTTGAGCCTCTAGAGGGCGCAATTCTTATCCGATTGGAATGAATTTTTCCACGTAGTATTTTGTTATGATATCCAACAACTGTGCCAAGTATGGTTTAAATCGGTTCATAACCTGATATAGCTGCCATATAAACCGATCTGGGATCTTGACTTTTTGAGCCTCTAGAGGTCGCAATTGTTATCCGATTGGAATGAATTTTTGCACGTAGTATTTTGTTATGATATCCAACAACTGTGCCAAGTATGGTTTAAATCGGTTTATAACCTGATATAGCTGCCATATAAACCGATCTGGGATCTTGACTTCTTGAGCCTCTAGAGGTCGCAATTATTATCCGATTAGCCTGAAATTTTGTACGACGGATCCACTCATGACCATCAACATACGTGTTTATTATGGTCTGAATCGGTCTATAGCCCGATACAGCTCCCATATTAATCGATCTCTCTATTTTACTTCTTGAGCCCCCAAAGGGCGCAATTCTTATTCGAATTGGCTGACAGGCAGGTCTCCAACATATAATTTAATTGTGGTCCAAACCGGACCATATATTGATATCGCTCTAATAACAGAGCAAATCTTTTCTTATATCCTTTTTTGCCTAAGAAGAGATGCCGGGAAAAGAACTCCACAAATGCGATCCTTGGTGGAGGGTATATAAGATTCGGCCTGGCCGAACTTGTTTTATATAAGATTTTCACAAAGATTTTGTTTTCATACCCACCACCAAAGGATATGGGTTTACTAATCTAGTCATTTCCTTTGTAATACCTCGAAATATGATCTAAGAACCCATATCTAGCCATGTCCGTCCATCTGTCGAAACCACGATAGTGGTCAAACGCGTAAAGGTAGCCGTTTGAAAATTTGCACAAATTCTAACTTTAACTTTAAATGCCTATTATCTCAAATACTGGCGACTTTTTGGATATTTTTATTTCTCACTGTAAATGCATTCTGCCCCTTCCATGCACTGCAGTTTTTGTTTGTGGACCAGTTAAAAATTGGCTGTTGCTAAATTACCAGCAATTTGACTTTGAACCCCTTTTCTGAAGATGAACATTCAACTCTTGGTCACAATGACAGCAGAAACATAGCTAAGACCCTTGTCCTTTGGGGATAAGTGGCTGCCGGTCTTGGTTTAAAGGGGTTCTTAGATTTCGAACATGCTAGTGATAGTGATGATGACACATGTCATTACTCAAGGGGCACAATCAATATATTTGAAATATTGCTAAACGCATAACATTTGACATAGACCCCATGGAAACTCTCTCCTTTTCCCCCTCTCTCTCTCTCTCTCTCTCTCTAAGAAAACTTAAATTTCTCCAAAGTTTTAGTTTTAATAGCAAAACAAATTATATCCCTAAAGTATATCCTTAGATGCTCGTTTTTGCTTTGCCATATCCAGTTTTGATGTCCTTTGATTGTGTATTTTGCTAATCCTTGTTTCTAGAGCATCCATAAACAAATCAAATGTTTTGCTTGCCCTCCTGCTATTGGCCTTCTCTTTTAGTTGGCAGAAATCTGTCAGTGTGGGACATTTTCAAACAAAGCCTTTTAGTTGATACCAAGATTGATTTACGTTTAAATAGATTTTTCCAACAGACCAACCAAGCATGGCCTGTCTTTTCTGGGAGGGCAACAAAGTTCGCTCTTTAGTATTTTTAAGCTTCAAAATTTTGCTGTTGTAAATTAAAAGTAGCAACAATTATAATTGTTGATACGTACAAATGCACTCTAGTTTTGGAAGACCCACCCTTTTTAGATCCAATGCAGGCAAATATGAGAAAAATTAGTATCTTTAGCTATACAAGTAGATGAGTGTTAGCAGTTATGCCTTCTCAGAGGGTTTCCACAAAAAATCGCAATAAAATGGAATTTTAGAATAAAATATATTTATATTCATTATATTTAAAAATTAAATTGTTGCGCCTTGTTTGTTTGTTAGTGTGATTGTCTGTTCCGTATAAACTCAAAAACATCTGAACCGATTATCATGAAATTTTCACAGATGTTAGAGTTTGAACCCCCGGTGAAGGGTACTACATTTTTTGATAGGGGGACCCTCCCCTTACCCCAATTTTCAAAAACGCCAGATCTCAAAAATTTGAAATGTTTTATGCCACCCAATGGTACCCCAAACACACGAAATTGGTATAAAAAGTTGGGGTTGACTATCCTGGGGGGACGCCCCATCCCAAAACCGACCCGAACGGACACATTTAGCGATTGGGACAATATGGGTATCAAATGAAAGGTATTTAGGAGTAGAGTACGAACTTGACATTAAAATGCCACACTAAGTGTCGGGGGGGTCCCCCATCCCTGAAAACACCACCCAATGGGACACTTTTATCGCTTTGGGCAATATGGGTAAAAAATGAAAGGTATTTAAAAGTAGACTACCAATATGGCATAAAAATTTATTCCTTGGTGTCTCAGGGGCCGCCCCACCCCTCAAAACCCCCCAACCAACAACGGTTTTTAGGAGAAGAATACGAACTTGGCATTAAAATGCCACACTAAGGGTCGGGGAGACCCCCAAAAACACCACCCAACGGGACACTTTTATAGCTTTGGGCAATATGGGTATCAAATGAAAGGTATTTAAAAGTAAACTACCAAAATGAGATAAAAATTTATTCCTTGGTGTCTCAGGGGCCGCCCCACCCCTCAAAACCCCCTAACCGGACATAATTACCGATTGGGACAGTATGGGACTCATATCAAAGGTATTTGGAAGTTAAATGCGAATATAGTTTTAAAAATTGAGTCCAAATACCTAGGCCCCAAAACCGCCCAATATCAAAACTGGACCGATTAGAAAAATATGGGATCCAACTACAAGGTATTTACGAGTAGAATGTGAATATGATATTTAAAATTGGGACCAAGTGGTACCCCAAAAACACGAAATTGGTATAAAATGTTGGGGTTGCCTAACCTGGGGGGAGCCCCATCCCAAAACCGACCCGAACGGACACATTTAACGATTGGGACAATATGGGTATCAAATTAAAGTAATTAGGAGTAAAATACGAACTTGCCACTAAAATGCCACACTAAGTGTAGGGGGGGGTCCCCCATCACCAAAAACAACACCCAACGGGACACTTGTATCGCTTTGGGCAATATGGGTATCAAATGAAAGGTATTTAAAAGTATGTATTTACCAGTAGAATATAAATATGATATTTAAAATTGGGACCAAGTGCCTAGGGTGACGTTCCTATCCCAAATCCACCACAAAAGTAACGGCAAATATGAAAGTGGACCGCTTGGGACAATATAGAATTCAAATGAAAGGTTTACATGAGTAGAATACGAATATGGTGTCAAAAATTGGATCCAAATACTTAGGACGTCCCCAAAGAGTACCGCCCAAAATCGGTACAATATAGAAACCCAATGAAAGTTAGTCGAGAGTAGAGTATGCAAATGATACTAAAAATTGGAAACAAGTATCTAGGGAGCCGTCTCAAGCTCAAAAACCTCCCAAAATCATAGTACACCGATTGGGACAATATAGAACTCAAATGAAAGGCTTTCGGGAGAATAATACGAATATGGTGTCAAAAATTGGATCCAAATGGCAAGAACGTATTGCAAGAGTACCGCTTAAAATAAAAAGTGGACCGACCGGGACATTATAGGACTCCAATGAAAGGTATTCATGAGTAGAGTACGAAATTGATACTAAAAATTGGATATAAGTATCTAGGGAGCTGTTCCCAGCTCAAAACGTCCCAAAATCAAAAGTGGACCGACCGGGACCATGGACTTCAATGAAAGGTATTCGAGAGTATAGTACGAATATGATTATCGAATATTAAAAATTGGGTGTATTTGCCAAGGGGGCCGTCCCAAAACCAAAATCGTCCCAAGTGGACATGTTGAACCATCTTGAAAGGTCTATGTCAGTAGAGTCGTCCTGCCGTGCAGCAGTGCATGTAGATTGCGACAATAAAGGACTCACATAAATTGTCTATAGGGTCTTAGCGTCATTGGGCCCGACCCTCTCCAGGACGACGGAGAATATATTGCACTCAAATGAAAGGTTGTGTCAGAGGACAATTGATAGTAGAAATCGAATTTGATATTAAATTTTGAGACCAAGTATTAGGGGATCGTCTCGCCCCATAAACTCTTCCTTAACCAATGGAAATTTTGGATCAAATAAAATAAATTTGAGAGTAAAGCAAGATGCTGATATTATTTCAGGGCTAAGTGCGTGGGTTGCCGCCCCGTCGTACATACTCCTTCAAATGGACATATTTATGGATTATGGCAAAAAGGGGCTGAAATCATATATATGTTTTATGGCCAAGTGTTTCAGGTACGCCCCACCTTATAAACTCCCCCTAAACGATCCCCGGTTTTTGGAAGTAGAGTATGAATCTGATATTCACTTCCGGGCAAAGGGCTTGGCTACTTTAGTTTATCACCAAAACCATGAGAATGAAGTAGATCTAACATCCAAACTTTATTGGGCGGACCCTCCCATTAGCCTATTTTCAAAAACGCCAGATCTCGAAGAAAGGTGGGCGATTTAAGCGAAATTTAATTTGTTATTAATAATTAAAAAACAGAAATTTGCTATCCTTACTTAAGGTGGGATATCCTGGGGGGCCGCTCCACCTCCAAAGCCAGTCAAGAAATATAAACCAATAATGACAATATGGGGTCAAAGGAAAGGTATTTGAGAATAGAGCACGAATCTGATATATGGAGGGCCACCTTACCATACCGGACATATTTACCGACCATTGCAATATAAGGCTCAAATGAAAGGTATATGTGAGTAGAGCACCAATATGATATCCACATAGGGGCGGAATATCTGAAAGGCCGTTCCAGGTCCCTCAAACAGGACTTATTTCCTGACCGTGCCAGTATAGGGTTCAAATAAAATAAGAGAGTGAAAGAAGGGGCAGCGGAACAGGCCATGTCCAGCTGATAAAATACTAAAATACAAACTTTCCACAGAAATCCAAAATCTAAAAAGGACATAGGAATTGGAGAAATTTCATGGCAAAAAAGTGACAAAAATCTAACAAAACTTTTTTTTATTATTGAAAATAAAATTTTAGTTTTTTTTTCTTAACTTTTAATAAAAAATTTAGATTTTTTATGAAATTTTAGGTGAAAATTTTTTTTTTTTAATTTTGAAAATTAAATACAGGGAATTTTTATTAAATTTATTCAATGAAATTTTTTTACATAGAATAGGAATGTATTTTTTAAAATATGTTTTTTTTTAATTTTTGAATATTAAATATTGACAAGTCTTTAAATATTTAAACTCGTTTTTTTTAGAAAAAAAAAATTTTATAAATACAAATTTTCCATAACTTTACCTTAAAAGTTTCAACGAACTAAAAATTTTTTTATTTATTATTAAAAAATTTATATATATATTTTTAAATTTTATAAAAAAATAATGTTTTTTTATATTTTATGTAAAAAAAAAGTTTTTAAAATTTTTTTAAATTAAATTTGGGTTTTGAAATTTTATTTTAATTAATTATTTTGTTAAATAATTTTTAATGGCAACACTTTTCTGCTGGCCTCTATCTTTCTAGCTCCCTTGGCTTTTGATTTTGCCTTTCTCTGAGTTACAATGCAAAGAATCTAAACCAACAAATGAATGACTGAGATTTATCAAAAGGTAATTTATATATTTATGTGCTACACAATTTTTTTGGGGCCAAATCTATGGTTGGCCTTAAATATTTTTTCTATTTTCTACGTTCTCATGGAGATTTTGGTATCCTTCAAAAGAAAGAGGATAATTTTGTGTACTTGAACATTTGCATGTTGGTTTGTGAAGCATGTGTAATGTCTATGTTGGTGTTACTTCTACGAGATCTATGGTAATATGACTTTTGTTAGCTTATTCTTTTGGTTGAGTAGTTGTTTTAGGCCTCTTCTTGGGAGGAAAAAGTATGTGTGTGTGTGCAGTTAAGCGTTTGCCGAAATAAATGGCAAAATTTAAGGGCATTCCAAAGTAATAAATCGCCTTTAACATTTGCACAAACTTTTCCATTACGTTTGTGAACAAACATACTCATGCTGTAGTGCATTCTCATATGGGTGAATTAGTTCACTCACTACAGCAGCAGGAAGGAGCAACCTTGAGTTGCAGGGTAATGTTTAGAAATAATCAAAACCTAACCTCAGTTATAGAGTCCAGAAGTTTGTTTTCGATTGTATTGGGTTGCCCAAAAAGTAATTGCGGATTCTTCATATAGTCGGCGTTGACAAATTTTTTCACAGCTTGTGACTCTGTAATTGCATTCTTTCTTCTGTCAGTAATCAGCTGTTACTTTTAGCTTCCTTTAGAAAAAAAGTGTAAAAAAAGTATATTTGATTAAAGTTTATTCTAAGTTTTATTAAAAATGCATTTACTTTCTTTTAAAAAATCCGCAATTACTTTTTGGGCAACCCAATAATTTTACCCACGAGCATTCCCTTTAGGAACGGGAAGCTTCACATAAAAACTATTTCACTCCTCATAAAAGAAGCTTAGAGAAAATATAATTTAACAGAATTTTTGTTTATTTTTTCTTTTTGCTGCCTTTTGCTTCAAGAACTTAAAATGCTTGTAACTCCTTCGATTAGGTTATTTGTTTTTATGTATTTATTTGTATTATTTTGAGTGTCAGGATGGGAAAAAGTTTTGCGCATGTGACAAGGACGTCTCTCGCTTTATGCCGGACTCCGTTATCAACAGTACCGGCAACTTACCCGACCTGTGTGACCCTTGGGGACTAATTCCACCTTGTAACCGCTTTCGCATTACTTCGAGGTAGACCCCATATCTGGTGATTTTCCATATCATCTTCGTTGTACCTGCGTTCGGACTTACGTGCTCTACACCGCTGCGCTCAGGTCTATCTTTTTCCTTCATATTTTCGGGGGGAAAGTGTGTGGACTATAGTGTCATTCCACCAGTGTACTGCGGTTCTATTTCCCCTCGGCCTTTTGAGTCTTGGCATGAATTTTTTACATCCGTTCCACTGTCGACAGAACGTCTAGGGCTCGCCGATCAATTCCACTGGGAATTTCAAAATGGCGAGCTTGTTCCCCTTCCACTTCGGTGTACTTGTGTCCTTTCCTTTATTAGCTGTGTCCCTTCCATTATTAAGGGAGAACATAATATACTGGTGGTCGATTCTCCTCAATTTATAGGGCGTATTATGTCTCAGC
Source organism: Stomoxys calcitrans (assembly GCF_963082655.1). Taxonomy (NCBI): domain Eukaryota; kingdom Metazoa; phylum Arthropoda; class Insecta; order Diptera; family Muscidae; genus Stomoxys; species Stomoxys calcitrans. Next base: position 7,578,017 of record NC_081555.1, on the reverse strand, counting down.
CGTGCCTCTGTGGAGAGCTCTTGTGGATCTGTGTATTAGTTTATTGCAGTTTCTTCGTAGCTTAGCTATAGTTTCAGATATAGCGTTATTCCACCAGTGTACTGCGGTTCTATTTCCCCTCGGTCTATTGAGTCTTGGCATGGATTTTTTGCATCCGCTCTCTATAATGTCCATCACTCGTTCCATTGTCGACCGAACGTCTAAGGCTGATCGATTAAGTTCCACTAGGACTTTCGAGGTGACCAGCTTGTTCACGTTCCACTTTCGTGTACTTGTGGTCATTCCTTCATTAGCTGTGTCCCTATCCCAGTATTAAAGGAGAACATAATATACTGGTGATCGCTTGCTGTGTAAGTTTCTAATACACTTCACTCTGTCGTCTTTCCGATGATTTTCTCGGACGCAAGGGTGATGTCCGTTATAGTGCCATAGTGCCGAGTAAACCAGTTCTTGCAGTAATGTCTAGACCTCGTCTTCCTCTTGTGTTGGTCGATGGCATGCCCTATTCTACTGCTCGAAAGTTGAAATCGTCTACTACTATGAAATGCCCGTTTAATCTTCGCATTGTGTTTTCGATCTCATCAAGTTTTCCTCGATGTCGTCAATACTGTCACTAGGTGTGCGATAGCAGCAAAACAGCGTGAAGTGATCTAGCTGCACCCAGGTGAATCCGTATACTTTTTCGCTGCTTACTAGCGCGATGACATTGCGGTCTGGAATGCAGATAGCAGCTGTATTCGTTGGATATTCAAGCCAGGATCCTTGATTTCTTCCTCCATATTGTTCGCTTATAGCTCTGATGTCAGCACGTTGTTCTGCGACTTTTTGCGGTAGAAGATCATGTGCGGCCTTACTCCTGTTCATGTTGGCCTATAGTATTCTTCGCATGCCTGCTGTGTGCCTCGTTTGCCAGGAAAGTGCTCTGTCGTGCCTGTGCGAGCATATATAGCACTTCAGAGGGTTAGTGCACTACTTCATCTTGTGTTTACACTTACCGCATTTAATGCATAGTTCCATTTCTCTTATATAGGGTCCCTTGCATTTTCAGTGTAGATGCCTGCTCCAAAACACCTGAAGTAGCGTTTTCTCTCATCCCGATATTTCAGCCGACAAGTCGTCATTCCAATCAGGAGACTGCTGGTTTTCAGCAACTCATTGGTGCAACTAGCTGGCAGGGAGACGATGGTCCTTTCCTGCTCTTTGGAACTAAATGCAGTTAGCTGCACATTAATTTCTTCAGCTGTTGTTCCCTTTGCCTTGATCACTGCATCAGTGATCTCTTCGGGTGCGGAGAGCGAATCCAGGTCGCAGATCTCTATCGCCGCCTTTGATTTAAGTTCTGCGCAACATCAGCCTCTTTAAGATTCCCCTTTAGGGACTCTCAGAACACCTCCTTAATCCCACCTCCGTTCATCTTGAGGAGAATAGCACCCGTATTCTTCTCCTTGATGGATCGGAGGGCGACTTCAGTTTGCTCCCGTTACGCCTTTAGCCTAAGGTCCCTACATACGTCTGCGTAGCTGTGTCCTTCTTTCGTCTTTATTGCCAGGCCTCCAGTCGCTACCTAGGTTTCCGAGCTCTCGGTTTTCGCCGCGGGGTTCTCTTCGGCATCTTTGCCGGGCTTTTTCCTTTCGGTCTTCACCATTGTCCTACTTCTTCCTGCCGGGGTTTTTATCGACTGGACTCGGTGCGCTCCTCTTAATTTGCACAGTCAAAGGCGTTTGCATGTTATTCCGCTGTTATTAACCAGCATGGCTGCTTCTGCTTTTCCGCGGTTTTCCTATTTCTGTGGTAGCTTTCTCTAATGCTCATGCATTACTCTATCTCTGAAACTCCATATTGGACACCTTTGCCATCCTATGGCCAGTCGCATCTGGCGGAGTAGTTTCTTGAACTTTCCCAGCGTATCTTCTAAGAGTTGCATTTTCAAGGTGAACTCTTGTCTAGGAGAACTAAGGCTACTGGAGAATTCAACGGTGATCGGTGTACTTTCCGTCTCCTTCCAAAGAGTTGCTGCTTTGTTGGTTGGGGTCTCCAGTTTTATTCGGTCCGAACATAGATCCTATGGCCAGTCGCATCTGGTGGAGGACTGGCGGAGCGTTTCTTCTTCTGAGAGTTGCATTTTCAAGATGAACGAGTTTCATTACAGTAGGAGATCGTAACTTTCTCGTAGCGCTGAGATTAGTGCTTCGCGGCAACAAGGAAATTATTCGATATTTGTTCTGCGAATCGATCGAAGGCGTAACATGCTGGCTGCATGTCTTTCATATATCACCATGAGATCAATTTGGTTACGCGCTTTATGATCGGGCTTCCATATGGATTGGTCAATGTCCCATTGTTAAAATCTATTACCCCAATCCATTGTCGGATGTTTCATTTTGGTTGCACAATTTTCCAATCTTTGGCTCACGTATATTCTCCCTGCCTATTTGGTAATAAAATCGTCTAGCTCGGGCTAGACGAATTTCGTTATTATTGTGAAACCAATCCATCGCACTTCATGTAAGACTGTAATGTCGTCCACACATATAAAGTTCGGACATTGAATGTGCAGATTCATAAATCCTTAAATGAAGGAAGAATCATGATTGATGTGGACTTTAACAAGTAAAGGCCGCTCAAAACCCTACAAATAGGTGATTCCAAAAACATAAAATGTTTGTAGCTCCTGCACTGTGGTTCTTTTTAAAATACTAAAAGCACAAAAGCTCCAATAACTTAAAATGCCTGTAACTCCTAAGCTAGGACTATTTTTCAAGCTCTAAAAGCACAGCAACTATAAAAACTTAAAATGCTTGTAACTCCTACAACTGGGTTATACTTAAGATAAGAGTTTTGGGCGCACTGAACTTTCGAAAAGAATTTCAATACATCAATAGTCCTATTTCAAGTTTGCAAGTTCCAATCAAAAAGCTCTCTGAGATTGCAAATAAATTGAATAATGCTTACAAAGCAATACTTTCTTCAAAGACCCCAGATTCTCCAGCCAATGGGTATTCCAGTTTGACTCTATTGTTCTTATAATAGAGTCAAACTACAATCTGGCACTGCAACAAAATCGAAACTTTTGCATCCAAAAGTTAGTCTAAGTCAAATTCTTAGTCGTATTCTCGATCTTAGATTCGTAAAGCCAAATTATTCAAAAATTTAATTTTATTCCTACACAAAAAATTTTACCATCACATATATGTAGGTCCTAAATCCTTCCATACGAGTGTCTGATATTGTCCCCACCTGCTCTAAACGGATGACTGGGAAAACATCCTTAGTTGTAGTTTCTGACATCCCAACCATACTATCCACGGTGAAAATATGTGTGAACTTTGTGCTTTCTTTTCATTTGTTATTCCTTTTTTGGCAAAACAGAAAACATCCATGTAGTATAAATACAAATACAAAGAAACCTTAACTCTTCAGAATTTTTGTTCACTAAGGATAACAAACAGCACACACCAACAAAACACCATCAGCCAGGCTTGGCCATCAATACAGCTACATGCAGTGACACAAAGGACATATTACCCACTTGCATACATATGCATAAAAATGAGTTCTCATATGTTGGTGGATTTTTTTTTTCTTCTCTTTCTATGCAAAAAAGGAAATGAGGCCATATAAGGAGAAGAGGAAATTTCTGGGGGGCAGGAGATAAATTGAATTTATAGAAATTTGCTAAACATTTTTTGACAAAGAGAAATGGACAAAAAGCCTTTGGTAAAAGGAAAATGAAGTAGAGGGCGGCAGAAAGCAAAGCTAGAGTGATATGATGCAGTTTGACTTAGGGTCCTAGAAGATTTTTGATTTAAATTAATTTCAAATCCACTTAACTACTACTATGGGTAGGACCTTAATACATTCATGCCTCCTTGTGTATATTTATATGCATAAATTTCTATGCAGAAACCTTAAACTAGACTCTTGTTGTGTGGCCAAGCTGGCAATCTTCATGCCTACGAATTATATTTATCAAAGGACATTTGATAAATTCCTACACTTTTTATTTGGCCAAGAAACCTTGTGCCCATTCATTGTTTGTGATTTTGCATTTAGAGATTTTTTCCCAAAGATTTATTTATTTTAAACTAAAACATTTTTAAGAAACACTTACAAGGCAAATGGAAACATGCATTCAAGCATAACACTTTTGCAAATGTCCTTGCTATGCAAAGGACAGTGTTGGCACCTGTATAGTTTTCCTCCTATTGTATATAGGTATGTGTGCTTGATTTTTTGATAAATTTCTGAATTATGCCATGGCATGCAAACATGCATTTATTATTGCTAATAATAAATCAAATATATTTTTCAAATTCAAACCAGTTTACCTGCCTCTAACCACCTCTACAAAGGTAAAGGCATAGAAGGCAATACATCCCTGAAAATTTCTAGCAAAGGGTTTTGCCTCTTTCTACCCTGTTCAAAGAAAATCATATATCAATTACGTCTGCCTGGCAATTCATAATTTGCCATAAATTGGCATATTTTTGGTAAACACTTCAAATGCCATGCAAAACATGCAACCTATTTACTCAACCTCCACAAATCCTAGCACTGGTAGGCACACACATGTTGTCCAAGGCCTTTTGCGATAGAATTCCTAATAACCAACCAAAGGTAGAGACCTTTCTACATTTTTCAAAATGCATCATATTTTATGACAGACCCCTTTAGAATATCCCACTGCATATGCTGTACTGCAAAAACCTTCATCTACAACTCCTGTGTTGCTTGCATTACCAAACAATGATGATTTAGAATTCATTATAGTCGTTCAGGCATTCCATTGAATGCAACAAATGAATGATATCAAGTGCAATCAATGCATACCAAAGAGCCTCAAGTCAATGCATGTCAGAGCCCAAAGGACTAGGATTGCACAAATACAGTGAAGTTGAAAAATAAGCATCACAGTTAAGCCTTTAATATGAAAGGAACCAAACAAATTCAAAATTTCTCACGAACTTTCTTTTAAGTATAATTTAGATCTTAAGCCAATATGTCGAAGGAATTTTCTTGACATTCTACTCCCAAAAAAATAGATCAGTAAGCTATCCGTATGGGTATCCGTCAATCGCTCCACATCCCTGAAGATACTACAAAAACTTAAAATGCTTGTAACGCCTTGAATTCTAAGGCTTTAGATATTAGGCTTTGAGTTCAGAAGAGAGTACTACACATATTTTATCTCCGCAGGGAGCCAAATATGGATGGAATTGTAACGTGGGGGTATGCCATGCCACACCCCTAAGTTGATTCATGTCTGGTATTGTGTCCCCACCTAAGTGCCAGTATCTGTTAGCCACGAGAGCCGGGCCATGATATAGGAAATGCTCTAACGTCTCACATGTCCTGTACATGCTATCACTTGCCGCACCGATTTTGAATAAGTCAGCGCGTAGTCCTATGTGCCCCGTTATAATACCGAAAGCTATACTCACCTCCTTCTTACTTTCTTTCGGTAATAGCCTCTTTTTGTCACAATCTGGATCTCCCCATATGATTTTTTTGCCGTCCTACAGACCGTTCCGCTTTTCCACAGGGTTACATGCGCATTCGTCGCCGACGGGGCGACGAGACGGCGTGGGAGATGACGCTATGACACCTACAACAACTATTTTTTAAGGCGGTATATGATAAGGTGAAACCGTAACCCGATGCCCGAACCTGAAATGATATACTAAACGCTTTGCCAGAGTCGCCACTTCACTTTCACTATAATGATCAATAATTTAGAAAATCAGAAGAAGCGAGCTATTTTAGAATGTCGCCAAGGAAATATGATTCTAGTCATTCTCCGATCAAAAAAGATCAGTAAGCTATCCATGCTGAGCCACATTTGTGAAAAATCCTAATAACCTGATAATACTTAAAAACTTAAAATGCTTGTAACTCCTTCCATTTTAATTTATTTAATAAAACTTTCTAATTTCATCTTATTGAATACGTAGGAAGCAAATTCGACCTGTTGATGTATTCGAGGAAATACTTCAATTAAATCCGATTTTAGACAGAGTTATTGTTTCCGGACTTAGTATATGACGGTCAATAAGTTATGCGTGCGAAAATTTCGGACCGATTTCTTGATGGTCAAACGGTTGCAGTTAAAGGCACCACATGCTATTCCAAAAACAAAAACAAATCATACCCCTCCACCACTTGTTGCATTTCACAAAGAAAACATCCCTCCGACACGCCGTACAGAAATCGTTACGATTTTGTTCTTAAATGTCGGAATAGAAAAAATAAATTCCCTCAGACTTGTCAAACCGATTTCTTTCCGGATTTGGTAAAAAGTGTCGTATATTTCTTCCGACTATGTGTAGATATGTCGAACGTCAGACAAAGTCGGATCATGTTGTTAACTGGGTTGTTACAACGCCCGGATATCATTATATTTGCTATTGGGTCTTTAGCATTTAGTGAAGACCTGTACTCGGGCTTCCAACGCTCCATTAGATAATAGATGCAGACCACTTAAAACTTGAGGATGCTTTGCTATTTGTAATGCCTATGGCAATGATCAAAACACTAACCTACAAAAGTACCTATTACACCGCTTCTATTGAGTCTTTGGAAGTCATTTAAGTCTGCGCCTGGGCTTGAAATTTAACGCTTCACTGAATAACAAATGCAGACCACTAAAGTCGCATGCCCATATTCACAAAGCAGGCCGATGACAGCAATGGGTGCTCGAGGGCTCAGCGGTTCTTATGTCGAATGGCGAGGTGCTGGCTGTGTTTGTTTCAGAGACGTGGTTCACTCTCGGCGTGGATACGGCACTAACTTAGGGGATGATGATCGTGGACATATGTCACGTGGGTGCATTCACGGGCTTAGCGGCTCTTATGTCTGAAGGGCAAAGGCGAAGTGCTGGCTACGATGGTTTCGGAGACATGATTCACTGACTGCGTGGATACGGCACTAAATCACGGGTTGATGATCGTGGATAGAAAGTACGTGGGAGTATTCGGGGGCTCAGCGGCTCTTACGTGGGAAGGAAAAAGGCAAGGTGCTTGCTTTGTTGATTTCGCAGTCGTGGTTCACTCACGGCGTAAACACGGCACTAAATCACGGGGTGATTGTCTTAGGCAGAAAGCACGTAGTGGTATTCACGGGCTCAGCGGCTGTTATTTCTGAAGGACAAAGGCGAAGCGCTGGCTATGTTGGGTTCGGAGGTGTCGTTCACTCATGGCGAGAATATGGCACCAAATCACCGGGTAATGGTCTAAGGCAGAGAGCACGTGGTCGTATTCGCGGGCTCAGCGGCTTTTATTTCTGAAGGACAAAGGCGAAGTGGTTGGTTCACTCACGGCGTGGGTCGGCTCTAGGTCACGGGGTGGTGAATCGCGTATTTACTGCCTCAGCGGCTACTATGTCTAGAGGACACCGGTCAAAACGCTGGTGACTATGTTTATCTAAAGGCTCTGACACTCAGGCTCAGTACACTAAAGTTCTTCACTCCACTTACCTGGATAGTGTCACTATTCCACTTCACACTTTACTGTCCCTTTTCAAGCTGGCCTCGCCCTTTATATAACATTTGGGATAACGGTAACTTGTTTACCACAATAACATTGTGTTTAGTTATTGTCTTCGTTGAACACTACTGAAACCCACTCTTGTATGGTGTTTTTGCCTACATTCCCGTTGATAAAACACCACTGGCATTTCGTTGTTGCCCTACATAAAGGATCGATGCTTTGACAAAATACAAAATAGACTTACTACGCTCAATTCAGCTTCGCGACAAAACAGACTAAGTTCCTTAATTCAATAGTATTTCATTATAATCCAATAATTCGTTTGACAAATAAACTTCAATAACTCAAGCAAAACTTCATACTTAAAACTAGATAGCACCACGTGCGTTGCACTGATACTGAGTATGTGGGAAGGAAAATGAGCTTAGCGATTTTCCTCCTGACAAAAGTAGACTTATAGACAGTTTCCCTTTACACAATTGTCAAATAGACCTACTATAAAGCTGTTTTAAGTTTTGTGAATACCGGTGTTTAAGTTTGGCTATCCTTATTGTACACAGCAACCCTAAAAGATTGAAACACAATCACAAAGGAAGTACCTATTACAATCTTGCTCGCTGCCCTGGCAATATGTTTTGGACGGATATCCTTACCACTACTATTGGGTCTATGGAAATGATTTTAAGCCTGCAACCGGGCTCCTTAAACTTCGTTGAAAAACTCATGACTTCATGTATAATTAACTTCAATGTCTTTGCAATCCGTAAAGACTTAAATACAATCACGAATAAGGTACCTATTACGCTTCTATTAGATACTTTGGAATGCATGGTAAACTGAGTTCAGCTTAAAATCTAACGCTCCGGAAGAAAACGTATGCAGTGCGCCAAAGACCTAATGTACAGCTAACCTCAAAGTGTACAGCAATCCTAAAAGATACACAACACAAAATAGTACCTATTACAATGTGATGAATCATGAACTATGCAATGTGAATACTTTTACTCGGATCAGCAGTTCAACGAAATTGGAAAATGAATTATGAACCGTTCCCCTAAATTTCGATTGATAAGCAAATATGTCCTTAGTGCTAGCATGAAAGCAAGTTTTCTGGAAATTCCTAATCATCTTTGGCTACTATATCCCAATTTGTCATTCACAATTCTGCAAAGCATTTACTACAGTTTCTAATTCATCAATTCCAGAACTCTTCTTTCAGTTTCCCTATTCTCAGATGAATCGTGAACTATGCAATGTGAATAATTTTACTCGGATCAGCAGTTCAACGAAATTGGAATATGAATTATCTGCTGTTCCCTTACATTTTAATTGATAAGCAAATATGTCCTTAGTGCTAGCACGAAAGAAAGTTTTCTGAAAATTCCTAGTCATCTCTGACTACTATATCCCAATTTGCCATTCACAATTCTGCAAAGCATTTTCTACAGTTTCTAATTCATCAATTCCAGAACTCTTCTTTCAGTTTCCCCATTCTCAGATGAATCGTGAACTATGCAATGTGAATAATTTTACTCGGATCAGCAGTTCAACGAAATTGGAATATGAATTATCTACTGTTCCCTTAAATTTTGATTGATAAGCAAATATTTCCTTAGTGCTAGAACGAAAGAAAGTTTTCTGAAAATTCCTAGTCATCTCTGACTACTATATCCCAATTTGCCATTCACAATTCTGCAAAGCATTTTCTACAGTTTCTAATTCATCAATTCCAGAACTCTTCTTTCAGTTTCCCCATTCTCAGATGAATCGTGAACTATGCAATGTGAATAATTTTACTCGGATCAGCAGTTCAACGAAATTGGAATATGAATTATCTGCTGTTCCCTTACATTTTGATTGATAAGCAAATATTTCCTTAGAGCTAGCGCGAAAGAAAGTTTTCTGAAAATTCCTAGTCATCTTTGACTACTATATCTAAATTTGTCATTCACAATTCTTCAAAGCATTTACTTCAGTTTCTAATTCATCAATTCCAGAACTCTTCTTTCGGTTGCCCTATTCTCTTCAGTTCTTCATACATATGATGTAAGAAGCTGGAATCTTATCACATTTTACGTATGGTATATGTATTGGTTCTTTTGTATATTTGGAGTTTCATATATAATTTAAATTCTTTCACTGCCCAATACTTTTGTTCGTACTGTATATTCTAGGGCCTATGGCATGCCTATGAATATATAACATATGCACTTAATAAATGAATAGCTTCAGATATTCGCTTAGCTAACTTCAATGTGTACATATGGAAATTTAAACTGAAAGTATTCGAATTTCTGCTTAAATGGATTATTCACACGCTATTGATTTCTAATTGAGTTGACTTCAATCTGTACATCACTCTCTATCCATGCATCGACTATGGGCATGTCTATTGACATTCAGTCATTCATACACTTTAGTAAGCCAAGTTCGAATATGTAGAAGGCGCAGCAACGAACAAATTGACAGGCAGACAGACAGACAGACAGCCATAGTCATCTGGTAAACAGTTGCTGCACTGGCAAATAACATTAAACATCAAGAATGAGAATGGGACATGGCAACACATCAGTTACAAAACGGAAGTTAACAAATGAATTTTGATTTTCTATACGAGGACAGATGAGAGACTATCAAAGCATTGAATGCCATAGCAAGGATAGATGTACATCGAATATGATTAGCAAAGAAATAAAGGGTGTTGAAGCGGCAACACCACATCCAGTCAGCCGAGGATTTATATACAAGCGACATAGATGGATGAGTAGTAGTAGTAGTGAAGTGTATGGATGAATGACTAAATGGATGAATGGCTCTACTACTTTCAATGGCGGACTGTTTGGCAGTTTCCATGAATGATGGCATGATGTATTTAAGGCTTAAGTGTTCCATACACTCCCACTTGCCTTAACCCCTTCATTTCGATAGATGTTTAGATGGATGGCTGGCTAGATGTATGGAATTAGTCAATTAATGCTATTGACTTTAATTTGCTTTTAATGTTAATGTAATTAGATTAAACGCTGAAGGAAAGTTTGTTATTTTCTTCGTACTTAATCATTACATATGTATGTGTTAATTTCTTCAATTTAGGGTAAGAAATTCTTTGAAGATAATTATTGAAAACTACGATAGTTTAACAACTTGTGGAGATATATTGGGTTGCCCAAAAAGTAATTGCGGATTTTTCATATAGTCGGCATTGACAAATTTTTTCACAGCTTGTGACTCTGTAATTGCATTCTTTCTTCTGTCTGTTATCAGCTGTTACTTTTAGCTTGCTTTAGAAAAAAAGTGTAAAAAAGTATATTTGATTAAAGTTCATTCCAAGCTTTATTAAAAATGCATTCACTGTCTTTTAAAAAATCCGCAATTACTTTTTGGGCAACCCATAGATGTAATGTATCGAATTCTTGTCATATGTTGCATAAAAAATGGCCAACGATAAGAATGATGATAAAGGTGATTCTGTTCGGGAAAGTCATTATTACCTGTTCGGTTTTGACAAGGAATGTTATACCATCAATTGAATATTGAGTCTTTAAAGAATTTTTCCAATGAAAATTCTCCAAGAACAAATTGGAAATATTTTAATGTTAGTTACTACAATTTTCAGCCGATTTACACAATATTTGGCACGGATGGGTTTGCACAGATTGTTGTGCTATTGACTTTAACATATTTCCGAGATTTTATAAAAATCGGTTCAGATTTAGACATAGCTCCCGTATATATGTTACGCCCAATTTGTACTTAAATGGCCGTAGTAACTACAATTTTCAGCCGATCTGCACAAAATTTGGCACAGATGGGTTTGTTGCTAATACTAACATATCTGCAAGATTTCATCAAAATCGGTTCAGATTTGGATATAGCTCCCATATATATGTATCGCCCGATTTCCACTTAAATGGCCGTAGTTACTACAATTTTCAGCCGATCTACACAAAATTTGGCACGAATGGGTTTGTTGTTAATCACATCAAATCTGCAAGATTTTATCAAAATCGGTTCAGATTTGGATATAGCTCCCATATATATGTATCGCCCGATTTGCATTTAAATGGCCGTAGTAACTACAATTTTCAACCGATCTGCACAAAATTTAGCATGGATTGTTCTATTACTGGTCTTAACAAATCTGCAAGATTTCATCAAAATCGGTTCAGATTTAAATATAGCTCCCATATATATGTATCGCCAGATTTCCTTTTTAATGACCGTAGTATCTACAATTTTCAACCGATCTGCACACATATTCGCATGGATTGTTCTGTTTCTGGTCTTTATATATCTGTAAGATTTCAATCGAATCGGTTCAGATTTAAGTATAGCTCCCATATATATATATCGCCCGATTTCCACTTAAATGGCTGTAGTAACCACTATTTTCAACCGATCTGCACAAAATTTGGCACGGGTTGATTTGTTGCTGGTCTTAACATTTAATTAATACTCTTCCATTTAATTTATATGATTTTTTATGTTTTGATAGAGTCAGGAATTAAAGCCATTTTCCCTCTAGGACGCATAGTTTAGAAGATACAGCCAATTTAAGTTTTCGAAAGTCGAAAGTTAGCATAGTTTCTACAACCAGGCGGACAACGCTTAATATGTTACAATGTATATATTTTAGGCTAACATTTGGAAATGTTAGATCCGAATATCGAAGTTAGTGGCGAAGTTAGTATGCAACTCCAAATTCTAACTCTCCAATTTTTATTGAAGGCATAACATTTCAACATCAACAAACATATGGTCTGCTATCCACAGACATTGTCCATTTTTGTTACAGACTCCATTGTCAAGTTATTCTGTATTGTTGTACATTTCACACAAAGAGTCTCACTGTAAATGTACAATACTCAAACACTTTAGACCACAATTGTTTGCTTGTTAGACAGCATGGTTGAATGGTCATTTCCCTGGCCAAAAGCCTTTTCAAGTGTGGTCAGCAATGATCAATTTAATAGAAAAACAATAACCATTGATAAACAAAGACAATGGGACTAGAAAATACCTAAGAACTGCTTTCCTCTCAAAACTGAGTTGAAACTTTGCCAGCATGTCTATGAAATCCCTGAAAGACTGCAAGAGACTTAAGTCAAACTTTAAAATTGCAAAGAACTTAAAAATTCTTTAAAATGTTTCCACTCCCAACTCCTTGAGCCTCTTGTTTACAAGTGTGAATGGCTTTTGTAAAGGCAACACTTTCACTTTTCCTTACAGCCTTGCTTTCCTCTTGCCACCCTTATCGACTTGAGTTTAAGCTTTTCTCTGCATGTGTCTATGTGCTTGTGTTCATTTTCCTTGTGGTTTTATTATTCACGCCTGAATTAATTGTAAATTAAAGTTTTCGACACAATCAACTGGCAGAGTCTTAGAGACTCTCTAAAGAAATTGCCTTGCAACTACAAAATTAGTAATTTAAAGCAAGCCATAGTTTGTGTTCGCAAACCTTTTGCCGACTACGACAATGTCATGATACCAAAACTAATGTGAGGGACAACGCAGTCTGTCTTTTCCCCATAGAGGAAAATAACCAAAAATGTTATGGCATTGAAAAGTTATATTTGGGGTTGATTTAAAGCTATTGAAAGAGATTCAATACAAGAGTATCCTTTGGCCTCCCACTGCCTTGGAACCTTGATATGCTGGCAAACATTCTAGCTGACCTTAGCCTATAGAAGTTATCAGGTTTCGTAGTGGTAGTAGTTTTCGGGCTTTTACATATTCATAAGTTTCGTCACTTGGGAGCATTTCTGCTATAATTGTAGCCAATTTTCCTCTTGCAGACAACATCCTTGAGCCATTTCCTAGAAGGATGCTGAGTAGATAGGGAATTATTGAAAGTATTGCCTCGCCTTGTAAGGCAAAAGGCATTCAAGTGTATCTAAGACGATTACACATCATTTAACTGACTCCGATGGACAGACTTAGATATGACGACAATTGTTTGAAGCTTCCTTCCTTTCGCCCCTTTAAAGGTCCAAGTGATGTGTTTAGGGTTAAATTTAAGTTTTATTGCTTGGGAATATTCAGTGTTGCATGTAAGCAACACTTAATGTTTGCCTCTAGAAACTCTTCCTTTTCCCCTTGCATATTGATTTTATTGTTAATTGTTTAGTAGTGCTGCAAAAGTTCACAAACCTTTGGAGTTCATTAGAAGATGATAACACTGTGGATAAAATAAATAAATATGAAGTGGATTTTTAAAGAGAAAATTAATTTCCATATAAAAAATTTAAAATATAAATATTTTTTTTTTAAATTTTGGCACAAAATTTTCAATAAAAAATAAAGCCAATTTTTTTTAAGCAATAAATTTAAAAAAAAAGTTTTGCATAATGAAATTAGTACAAAATTTTCCAAAGAAAAAAATTTATTTCGACAAAATCTTGTATAAAAAAAAAATAACTTAAAATTTTGACAAAACTTTCTTAAAAAAAAAATCTTTTATAACAAGTAAAAGCGTGCTAAGTTCGGCCGGGTCGAATCTTGGGAACCCACCACCATGGATTCTGCAAAAAAAAACTTGACGCAGTTGATGAGAGTCATAACAGAGCACTATATGCAAAATTTCAACTAAATCGGATAAAAGTCGCGGCTTATAAGGGCTCAAATCGGGAGATCGGTATATATGGCAGCTATATCACGTTCTTGACCGATTTTAACCGTTCTTGGTACAGTTGTTGGGAGTAATAACAGACTACCATATACTAAATTTCAGCCAAATCGGAAAAAAATTGAAGCTTCCAGGGGCTCAAGAATTCAAATCGGGAGATCGGCATATATGGCAGCTATATCACGTTCTTGACAGATTTAAACCGTACTTGGCACAGTTGTTGGGAGTCATAACAGAATACCATATACTAAATTTCAGCCAAATCGGACAAAAATTGAAGCTTCCAGGGGCTCAAGAAGTCAAATCAGGAGATCGGTTTATATTGGAGATATATCAGGTTCTTGACCGATTTGGACCGAACTTGGCACAGTTGTTGAAAGTCGTAACAGAACACCATGAGCAAAATTTCAGGCAAATCGAATGAAAATTGCGACTTCCAGGGGCTCAAGAAGTCAAATCGGGAAATCGGTTGATATGGGAGCTATATCCAAATCTGAACCGATATGACCCATTTGCAAAACCCTAAGGACCTACATCAATATAAAGTATCTGTGCAAAATAAAAAGTGGCTAGCTCTACGCGTTCGACCGCTATGGTGATTTCGACAGACAGACGGACATGGCTGGGGGAGGGGGGGGAGGGCCCGTTTCCCCAAAACCACCACCATCAAAAGTGGACCGATAATGACAATATGGGTATCAAACGAAAGGTATTGGAGATAAGAATGCGAATGTGGTATTAAAAATGGGTCCAAATACCCAGGAAGTCGCCCTAACCCCAAAACTCCTCCAAACAGGCAAATTGAACGTTCATATCAATATGGAGCTCGAATGAAAGGTATTCGGTAGTAGATTACGAAATGGGCATACAAATCAGATTGAAATATAGGGGGTCACACCAATCCCCCGAATACGCCCCTAATGGGCACATTAATCAATTATGACTATATGGGACTAGGTTTGTTCCAGAGACTCAAAAACGGCTGAACCGATTTTCTTAAAATTTTCACGGATTGTGTAGGTTGGTCTGGAAGGAAACATGGACTATATATTTTCTTGTTATCGGATGAGGGCGGACCCTCCCCCATACCCCAAAAACACCACCCAAAATGAAAAGTTGGCCGAAAGACACAATATGGGTATCAAATGAAAGGTATTGGAGACTCGAAAACGAATATTGTGTTAAACTTTTGGGTCCAAGTGCCCAGTGGGCCGTCTCAACCCCAAAACTCATTTAAACAGTTATATTCGTCGATCAGGTCAATATGCGGCTGAAATAAAAGTATTTGGCTTTAGATTACATATATGACATATAAAATTAGGTCCAAGTAATGGGGGGTCACCTCACCCCCAAACACTCCCAAATGGGCACATTAGCCGACCATAACTATATGGGACTCAAATGATAGATATTTAGGAGTAGATTACTAGGTGGCGCTTTTCCTTCTTAAAATACGTCGAATAGGTTAATTGACCCATTATGGCAATATGGGACTCAAATGAAAGGTATTTGAGAGTAGAAATCGAATCTGATATCCAATTTTTGAGCCCAGTGTTTGAGAATACGCCCTAAAGCAACATTTAAACTGAACTTCATTTACGACTATAGCAATGTGGAGCTCAAATCAACGGTATTTAGGAATAAATAACGAATTTGATATCTATATTCAGGGCAAAATGGGCGCCCCATCCCCTAAACATTCTCCAAACGGTTCACGTTTACCGACCTTGACAATATGGGGCTCAAATTAAAAGGACTTGGGAGTGAATCACAAATTAAATATCGATATTTGAGTCGAAATGTCTGAGATGCCACCCCTCCCCTAAAAATCACTTCTCATTCCGCTAATTTTCAAAAACACCAGATATCGGAGATTGGTAATGTGACTTGTTCGATATTTTTTTGCACACTTACAGACATCTCGCTCGACTCGGGGGCCAACCAAAACTTGACAAATGGATATATAGGCCAATCACGACAATGTAGGGCTGAAACGAAAGGTGTTTGAGAGAAAACAAGTAAAAAGGCGTTAAGTTCTGCCGGGCCGAACTTTGGATACTCAACACCTCGGGTATATATGTAAACCACCTTTCGTCAAAATCCGGTGAAAAATGCATACCTTATGCCCCATAGCAGCTATATCGAAATATGTTCCGATTTGGACCAAATATTATAAGTACAAGTCATCGTGTCACGGATGTCGAAAAGCCTATCTTAAGTCACTGTCCCAAATTTCGGCGAAATCGGACAATAAATGCGCCTTTTATTGCCCCAAAATCTCAAATCGAGAGATCGGTCTATGTGGCAGCTTTATCCAAATCTTGACCGATCTGTGCCATATTGCAGAAGTATGTCGAGGGACTTAACTTAACTCAATGTCCCAAATTTCGGGGACATCGGACAATAAATGTGGCTCTTATGGGGCGAAAACCTTAAATCGAGAGATCGTTCTACAATATATGGTAGCTTTATCCAAATCTGGACCGATCTGGGCCAAATTGAAGAAATATGTCGAAGGGCCTAACACAACTCACTGTCCCAAATGTCAGCCAAATCGGATAATAAATGTGACTTTTATGGGCCTAAGACCCCGAATCTGTGCAAAATTTCAGCTCAATATCTCTAGTTTTAAAGACTGTAGCGTGATTTCAACCCACAGACGGACGGGTCAGAAATGGATATTTCGATGTGTTCCAAACGGAATGACAATGAATATACCCCCATTCTTCGGTGGTGGATATAAAAACGAATTTGATATCCAATTGAAGAGCCATGAGTTTGGGGGTCGCCCCACCCCAAAATACCTTCCCAATCGGACGTATTTACCGACCATTGCAATATGCTACTTATATTAAAGATATTTGAGAGTAGAGTACGAAATTGATACTCATTTTTAGGACAAAGACCCTGGGGTCTACTCCACCTTCAAATAGAACTTATTTACCGATCATGCCAATATGGGGCTCATATAAAATATATTTGAAATGGAGCACGAAGCTTATATTTACTTTAAAGGACAAGTGTCTGGGTGACCATCGTACCCCCGAAATGCTCAAAAGACTCAAATGCATTTGGGAGTAAAGTAAAATTTTGCCCATGAACCGTGCAGGGGCAAACTTCTCACACATCAATGCGTGCATTCCGATTCAAGTTTAAACTCAGTTTAGCCAGGCACGAACGGCGTGCCTCAGTGCGACACCTCATTGATGAGAATTTACATGACCATGCATAGCTTGGTACCTCGCAAATTTCGCCGGCATTAGGAGGGGATTTTCCCTGTTTAAATTTTTTTCGATGTACTCGCCAGGATTTGAACGCAGGCTTTTAGCGTAATAGACGGACATGGGCTATAGTGGCACGAATTCGATATCCACATTCAGTGTGTCCCTATCCTAAAAAGACATTTGAGAGTTAAAGAAGGCGCAGCGGAGCGGGCTCGGTTCGGCTAGTTTTCTGTAAAAGTAAAATATTGACAAAATTTACTTTGAATATTAAATTTTGAAAAAACTTTTTATAAAAAAGAATTCGCAAAATTTTCTGTAGCAACGAATTTTCATAAAATTTAATATTTTGAGAAAATTTTCAAAAGAAATAAAAACTTTGGCAAAATTTATGCTAAAGCTCCATTCCAATAAAATTTTGAAGAAAGTTCTCAGAAAACGTTTTCACGAAATTTTCTTTAGAAACAACAAAATTTTTACAATATATTCGATAGAAAACAATTTGTAGCTTTTTTTGAGTAAAACAAATTTCGAAAAAATGTTTAACAAATTTTTCTATAGAAATCAATTTGGTGTTGATGAACATACATGACGTATCGGAAATCATGATCCACTAGCCAGTCAAAGTGTTTTGAATAATAACACACACTTGCTCAACTTTTATAAGTTCTTTGCTATGCTATTCTTTGAATAGAAAGCATTTAATATGATATCCAGCGGGAAGATGTTCGAAAGGTCATAGAAAATAAATTTCAAAAAATTATTTTTAAGAAAAAGATCTTAACTGAGTCTTTACTGAAGTAGCATTATCAGAAAACTTTTTCTAGAAAAAAAAATTTTGACGAAATTTTCTATATAAAAATGTTACACATTTTCTTCAGAAATGGAGTTTCGAAAATATGGACCTTTATTTCAAATTATTGTCCAGACTTTTCCTGCTAAACTCGAATAAAAAACTTTTTCTTGTTAATATACACCCTAATCCTCATTTTCCTCACAAAGTATCTGAATTTTCAATTCCCCTAATTGTTAGGCGTGAATGGCAAATACCATCTGCTAGGAGTAGTGACCATTTTAGCGTTCCCCCATTCTATTCTTCATTTTTCCTAGTTTTAATTCAATATTTTATTAACCAACGCATTATGCTGCTGCCCATTGTTCGTCCTGAGAAGAAAAACTTTTGTTTCAACTTAAATTTTATTTATTCTATTGCTGTTGTTGGTAGTTTCTGGTCCTTTAAGTATCAAATCTCCCAGGACTTTTTAAGAGGAATGAAATTATCACCAAACGTTTTAATTTTCAGTGCTTCTATTTTAGTTTTGGGTTTTTTTTGCGACTCTTCTTAGTTTGGTCGAGGCCAGGCTCTCTATCGTTCGTTTGAGATCCTATGTCCATACACATGAAGCTTACTTCGCTACAAGACCTCTATAGACAAAGTGTATGTGTTTGAGAGTGAAAAACAAAAAAATGTTGCCAAACATTTTATTTTATTCCACTTGTCTTTTTTTGCCGCCTTTGAAGCTCATAAAAATGCTTTGTGGTTGACATTTTTTATTGTGCAAATAAACTGTGAACTTTTGGTGCCGTCTTGTTTTTTCTTGCCTTCTTTCTTTTTCCATGGTTAAGAGACGTGAGGCGTGTGTTAAATGTGGAGAAAAGTTTCCACCATGTACTTGTTTAGATTAAATGTAAAGTAACAAAGATTTCATAAAGAAATTCAAACTCATGACTGTATTTCAAGTCTTTTCTTTTTTTCGTTCATTCTTGAGTATGTCCTTCGAATAGAACAAAACATTTCAAATATCATATGTCATCTTTGAGCATGAAACAGCAGGTAGGAGAGGATGGTATTTGGTGACCTAGGAGTAAAGGAATATTTATATAGGAACATTTCAGGGAGACTAAGGTATTCTCAAAGAAATAACTAAATGCATTAAGCTACAATTAATTCATATTAAAAAAATTTGAAACAAAGCGAGTAAACGTTAAGATCTTAAATCAATACAGTTGAAGCAAATTAAAAAGAAAAAATTTAAACGTCTGTTAAGCATAGGAACTAAAAAATCGTAAATCGTAATTTGTGTTGCTTGGCCTTGAAAAATTGTCGCAAAATAGAAAAAGCACAAATACATACAAACATAGAATACCCAGTTCCAAATTAAATTCTCTTACCTCTCTCCAACACTTGAAATACAACTGAGTAAGACTTCTTCTTGAGTTGTTATCTTCTCTTTAGTTAGGCCTAATAAAGAAGGTTGAAGGTACCTATTTTCTCTTTAAGCATAGTTTTTTCCTACAACTGATGAACCAAATCTTTTTATTTTCTCCCCTCAAAACACCTTTCCCACCCCCTTCATTTTCTCATCCTTCTCTGCTGTAATTCAATACAAATGAGCTAACATATTCTGTTGATCTGTTATCTCCTCTCTATTTCAACATAAATGAAGCCATTAGATTTTCCCTTAAAAAATCTCTGTTATTCCCATTATGAAGAGTTGTTTTCTATGCTAACTGCACTGCTGGTTTTTGCATTCCGCTATTACAACAACATTTTGTAGTGAAAGAAAATATCGAGTAAAATAATTTGCTTTTGGTTGGCAAATTTGATTAGTTTTGTTCGGGTGATCGGTGCGTGAGGAGTTAAAAAATCGAAAGTCTTGTTAAAAAGATAAAGCTCGAATAATTGTTAAGTAAATTTTGTAAAAAGTGTAAAAAAGTTTATTAAAAACGTAAATTAAAACAAATATTTCCCAAAAGCTTTGTACAATATGAACTGTTTTTTAAAAATTTTGTGTGCGTGTAGGTATGTGTGCTTAAAACAAAAGGCAAAGTTACCAATGTTCTACTAATTTCAATAGGGTCCAACTTCAATGTTGTGGGACGGAGATAAAAGAGTGGTAATCGGTTATCGACAAATTAGAATTCAATCAAAATGCACTGGCCACACATAATATGCAGGTTTCATAACTTACGCTACATGGACATTGTAGGAAATTGTTATAAATAAAGGTACTACACGAAAATTAAAGAATTCCTTAAGCAAAGAGTAAATGCAAAAAATCGCAAAATGTGTCTTAAATTGCAAGATGTGTTTTCGTGCATTTATGTATGTATGTATGTGTGTACAATGTACGTCACTCGCTCTGCCGACTGAGCTATTCAACGCATTAGTGTACGTCGTGTGTGGTTTCTAAAACAAAAACAAGAACTGTACAACTGTGCCTTCGATATTGAAACGTTGTGTGGGGAGTATATAACTGTTAACATACATATCGTTTTTTTGTGAGTGATTAACAGACAGAGGTGATCTTAATTCCTACTGTTAAGAGACATTAATAAGAAGCGTAACATTCGACTTTTCTGTATAGTTGGAAGGAACAGATTAAAAATGTTCGATTTGATGACAAATAAGGCTTGAAATTCGCAAACAAAGGTAAGTGAAATAAATAAATAAATTGTACTAGAAATAAATTTGTACTAGATATAGGTACATATGTAGGTATGTAACATATGGCCAGGGATGTCAACTGTGTACTTTTCGCACTAGATTTGGTGCTTTTTAGGTCACCAAAAACCAAACGAAAAAAGGCACTTAGTGGACGCTTGTTGTATTACTAGTAAGTGCTTTTTATATCCACCACCGAATTTGATTTGAACAATGACTTTTACTTATTAGACTATTCAATGTCCGTGCCGAATTTGGTCCAAATCGGACCATATTTCCATATAGCTGCTATGTGGGCATAAATTATGCATTTTTTACCGGATTGTGACGATATTTGGTTTATATATATATACCCGAGGTGATGGGTATCCAAAGTTCGGCCCGACCGAACTTAATGCCTATTGACTTGTTACCCATTTTGTAAGTTTGAGTTTTTTGCTGTCTCTTTTTGTCACGAAAGCATTCATTTATCATTAAATTTCCAAACAATATTTCATTGAGGAGTAGGAAAAAACATATATTTCCCTGAAATTAATGGAAGACGATTAAAGTTTTAGCCTAATAATCAGCGACCACTTTTTGCCGAGTCCCAAGGAAACGCTGCTAAAAGACACCGCTTCATAGAAAAGTCTTAAATGGCTGAATACATTCCATATGTTGCAAGTGTTAACGAGGGGCGTCCCGGTAGCCGAGTTGGTAGCATGCTTGGATTACCAGTGCAGGACTCGTGGGTTCGATTCATCCCAGAAGCCTTGGTCTGTCGCTACTGTGGTATCACAATGGACTTAAAATTGTCTAAGTGAGTTTGTAAAGGACTGCCACTCTTACCTAACCTAACGTATTAACGAGAGGAAAATTTCCACTGAACATGTTTTCTAGGGTTCCACTCTTAATTTTAACCTCGGCGTTTTGATGGGTTAACCAAATCAACAGCTGGACGATTAAAATAAAAATATTCGATGGCGACGTCCCATTTTTTGGGTCAATTCGTTCACTCGTTGTGATTTTCTTGGTAAGTCATCATCCTAATCCTAATGATAAGCCAAAATCGCAATTTTTATAACCACCACCATAGAATGGGGGTATACTAAGCTAGTCATTCCGTTTGTAACACCTCGAAATATTGATCTAGGACCCCATAAAGTATATATATTCTGGATCGTCTCGACATTCTGAATCGATCTAGCCATGTTCGTCCGTCCGTCCGTCTGTCAAAATCACGATAGTAGTCGAATGCGAAAGCTAGCCACTTGAAATTTTGCACATGTACTTAATAACGATGTAGGTCGTTGGGGATTGCAAATAGGCTACATTGGTTTAGATTTAGATATAACTCCCATATAAACTGATCTCCCGAATTGACTTCTTGAGCCCTTGGAAGCCTCAATTTTCATTCGATTTGGCTGAAATATAGCATGTAGTGTTCCGTTATGACATCCAATAACTGTGCCAAGTACGATCTAAATCGGTCTTTAACCTGATATAGCGCCCATATAAACCGTTCTCCCGATTTGACTTCTTTGGTCCTTACAAGCTTCAATATTTGTCTGGTTTGGCTGAAATTTTGCATGTGGTGTTCTGTTATGACTTTCAACAACTGTGCCAAGTGCGGTCCAAATCGGTCAAGAACCTGATAAAGCTCCCATATAAGCCGATCTCCGGAATTGACTTCTTGAGCCCCTGGAAGCCACAATTTTTGTCCAATTTGGCTGAAATTTTGTTAAGACTTCCACCAACTGTGCCAAGTACGCTTCAAATCGGTTTATAACCTGACATAGCTCCCATATAAGCCGATCTCCTGATTTCACTTCTTGAGTCCTAAAAAGCCGCAATTTTTGTCCGATTTGGCTGAAATTTTCCATTCGGTGTACTTTTACAACTTTCAACAACTGTGCCAAATACGGTCCAAATCAGTCTATAACCTGATGTAGCTGCCATATAAACCGATCTCCCGATTTGACATCTATAGCCCCTGAAAGTAGCAATTTTCGTACGATTTCGTTAAAATGTTTCACATTCGTTCTGTTATGACATCTAACAACTGTGCCAAGTACGGTTCAAAAAACCATAACATTATGCCCCTCATCTAAACTTATTTTGTCTGTTTTCGCTTTTTTTATTTGGTCTTAAAATCTTATTGAGATTCCATTGCAGGATATTGTCCAGCTTTAGACCATTGTTTAATCTTTCTATTCAAAGAATAGTTTAGCAAAAAACATTTAAAAGTCAGCAAAGAGTGAAACATTTGACTGGTTTCCTGTATCGCGATTTCATTTTCGACCAAGAAAACTCATCAGCAGGAGATGTCAAATAGATCATGGTGCTTTACAACCATTCCAACTAGAGTAAATTGTAAAACCACACATCTGAAACAAGTCGACTTAAAGAGCCCTCTTCAAATTCAGATGTGTGCTTTACAACTTATTCTAGTAAAGCACCATGATCTATTTGACATCTCCTGCTGATGATTTTTCTTGATCGAAAATGAAATCGCAATACAAGAAACCTATCAAATGATTCTAGCAACAACACACTCTTTACTGACTTTTCAATGTTTTTTGCCGGACAATATCCAGCAATGGAATCTCAGATTGTCTAGATTGCAATAAATTCTTGAAAATGTAAACTTATCAAAATAAATAGAATGTACTTAAAAGCTTTAAATGTTTATCTTACAAACGCTACAAAAGGTATTCCATGGTGTCATAAATTCTTTTGAATCTATCCTAAGTATACTTATAATTAAGCAAAATGATGTAAATCTCTGCACGCTTACGTGCCTAATTTGCCAAATATCTGCTTTTGAACATTAAAGTTTAATTCATCTATGCAAAACCAAAGTTTACCCCCTCAAAACAGATTTCCAATCTAATATGGACAAGTGTTGAAAGTACTATTGAAATCTTAAGATTTTCACACCTTTTCTTGGCAAACTATAAAAAAAAAATCACACTCACACACAACAACACTCCCACGCGCACCCAACACCTTGGCACAAGAACTTAGCTAAACATAAGACAATTTATGATGGCCAAACACACACACACATACAAAGCACACACGCATAGAACCCTTTGCCATAGTTTGAATTTGTCGTCCTCCCTCTGCCCAAGCAACCAGGAAGTTTAGACAAAACCCCCAGTTTTGTAAGGAAATTAAACTTAACCTATGTAAACAACACCCAGCACGGAAGCGGAAAACATAGTTGAAGAAGGTTCTCGAGTCGTTGGTTAGTTGGCTGATGGGAAGATGGGCCACTGCCTTAGATTGGGAAAAAAAAGGAAAATTATTAGCAAACAAGTTCAAACTTAATTTAAGGTTCAATACAATGAAGATCCTTTAGCCACGCACACTCACCCACACACACACGCGCATCGTCAAAGACCAACCACAAAACATAGTTGGTCTGTTGCTGGCAAAACTTCTTTACGTTGCTTCTATACCTAATGATGGCATGGTTTTCCTCCAATATATCCTGCTCCCACTTACATACATAGTCATACATAAAAATCTTGTGGTTTATTAGATTTTAATAATTCACACGCAACCCTCCCTTTGTTTACCTATTGAAATCCGGCTCTGATTTGTGGGTGTGGGATATTTGTGCGCTGCTAGAGTCGTAGTATTCACTGGAAGGTATTTTCAAAGACGTTAGAGCAAACCTTCAAAGACTTATGGCTCATAAGCACAGTGATTTTGATCAAAAAGTTTAACTATTGTTAAAAAAAAAAACAAAAATACAGTAAATATTGCCAAATAGCAAAGTTATTAAAGTTTTTCAAAAAAAATTAAGGAAAGCCAAAACCCAACTTTTAACGAGAGTGCCGAATGAATTAAAAGCTATATTGATTTCGAGAGAACCTAATTTTTAGTTTAAATATTCCTTGGATTTTATTTGTTATATAAAAATAATTTCATTATTTCTTCATTTTAGGCTACATTAATCCAGGAAAAAAATGGTAAGTTCCAAATCAAAATTTTTTACATTTAAAATTCGTGATTTAAAAAATAGCATTATAAACAATTTGTTCCCGGTGCCACATATTCTTCTGCAAATTTCTAGTTTCGACATTTTTCATTGAATTTTCAGAGATTGTGTGAATGAGTAAAGTGTTCTAAATAGGGCACATAGTTTTTTGATATCTAAAGGGGAAGGCAGGCTCCCCCCGCTTGCAGCTTAGATAACGGATTTTACAAATTTTTGTTTGCACTCAAAAAAACTCGAATGTAACATAAAATTAAAAAGTCAATATACTGAGGGGACCTCCCCTCTTCCAAAACCCCACCGAGCTGAGGTCCACGATAAGGGGAAGGCAGGCTCTCCCCTCTGGCAGCTAAGACAACGGATTTTACAAATTTTTGTATGTGACATAAAACTAAAAAGTCAATATACTGAGGGGACCTCCCCTTTCCCAAAAACCCCACCGAGCTGACATTTGAACCGAACGGAAAAAGATAGGTCCCCGATAAGGGAAAGCAGGCTATCCCCTCTGCCAGCTTAGACAACGGATTTTAAAAATTTTTGTTTGCACTCAAAAAAACTCGAATGTGACATAAAACTAAAAAGTCAATATACTGAGGGGACCTCCCCTTTCCCAAAAACCCCACCGAGCTGACATGTGAACCGATCGGAAAAAGATAAGTCCCCGATAAGGGAAAGCAGGCTATCCCCTCTGGCAGCTTAGACAACGGATTTTACAAATTTTTGTATGTCACATAAAACTAAAAAGTCAATATACTGAGGGGACCTCCCCTTTCCCGAAAACCCCACCGAGCTGACATGTGAACCGATCAAAAAAAGATAGGTCCCCGATAAGGGAAAGCAGGCTATCCCCTCTGGCAGCTTAGACAACGGATTTTACAAATTTTTGTTTACACTCAAAAAACTCGAATGTGACCTAAAATTAAAAAGTCCATATACTCTGGGGACCTCCCCTCTCCCAAAACCCCACCAAGCTGACATGTGAAACGATTGGAAAAAGATAGGTCCACGATAAGGGAAAGCAGGCTATCCCCTCTGGCAGCTTAGACAACGGATTTTACAAATTTTTATTTGCACCCCAAAAAAAATCGAATGTGACCTAAAATTAAAAAGTCAATATACTCTGGGGACCTCCCCTCTTCCAAAACCCCACCGAGCTGACATGTGAAACGATTGGAAAAAGATAGGTAAGAAAGGCATTTGAGTGGAAAATAAATAAAATTAAAATTTTCAACGTGTTTCTAAAATTTTTCAGTGTTGTTGTATTGGGTTGCCCAAAAAGTAATTGCGGATTTTTCATATAAACGGCGTTGACAAATTTTTTCACAGCTTGTGACTCTGTAATTGCATTCTTTCTTCTATCAGTGTGAAAAGTATATTTGATTAAAGTTCATTCTAAGTTTTATTAAAAATGGATTTTCCTTTTTTTTTTTGAAAAATCCGCAATTACTTTTTGGGAAACCCAATAGAATAGCAATATTGTTGTTGTAGTGTATTGAGTATGCAAATTTTAGGAACTCTGCGGCTAAACTATTCTAGTTTCTTCAGGTGCAATCGGAGGCGGTCGTTCTCCAAGGACCACATTCACCCGGTAGCTATTTGCCGCATCTTCTACCGTGTCTGCATGCATGTTTTCTAGACCCGCTTGATCAAGAGGTTCTCTCTTGTAGCGCTGGACCTCACGCTCTAGATCATATAGATAGGAATGTTGTAAAAATAGGTTACTTCGGGTATCGCTACACCCAAATTTCCCAATATCGCATATGAATCGGTGTTCACTTAAATGATTTATTGTTTTTGTCTGCATAGTAGCCTAAAGCATAAATCTGATTTAAACATTTGTGGTTCAGTAATTAAGGGGACCTCCCCTTCCTCCATACCCCACCGAGAGGACATGTTGATGGATCAGGACAGCACATGTTTCAAATGAAAGATATTCGAAAGTAGAGTACGAGTCCTAGTCCAACGTATTGTAGCTTTAATGATGAACTGATATAAACATTTTGGTTAAAATACTTAAGGAGACCTTCCCTCTTCCGAAATCCCACAGAGCTGACATGTTGCCCAAAATCAAGACTTGATGATTCTGTAATGATCTTTTAAATGAAGAGTCCAAATTACAAACTTTAATAGATTGTGAAGAATAGTTTTGTCGTTAATGGGTTAATTCGTTTTCCTTGTTTATTTTTTGTAAACGTCCCAGACAAACCACTGTTCATTATTACCTGCGTTGTAAACCAAACGTCTGCTTTTTCTCAACAAGATTTGTGTGTTTGCCAATGTTCTGGCATTGAAGGCCAGGCTAAGTTTCAAGAAACCATTATTTTGCTGGGCATCACATTCTTTCTTCTTTCCATAGACCTTAACATAGAACCTCAGTTCTGATAGAATCATAGTTTATAGAGGATAGATAGCCCTGCTTGCACACACACTCACTCATACCAAGTATGTAAAGGACATTCTTATCATGTGTTTAAGAAATAAAACACCTACGGCTGTGTTTGTTTAAAACATCAGCACCAACAACCAAAACTACAACTACAACACCAACATGAACAGCAATCACAATTTAGTCAAAAAAAAACAAAAAGAGTAACAGGAAGTAAACACACACGCACTTAAGGGAATTGATTTCCGCTTCCATATGTCCGCCTTCTTAGGGGGGAAAGGAATGGGGAAACTTGTGTGCAAAATAGTTTTGAGTAGATTTCAAAGTTTAAATCACATCACTTGTCAAAGACTGCATAACTCAAGGATTATCCTGCCACACTTAACAAACATTATGGGAGAACAATGCCTAAGAGAGCCATTAGCGTTGATTTATTTAAAAATGGTTTATCGTTAGAAAATAAAACAAAAAAAGGTAAGGTGAAACTACTTCTCTTCTTCTTCTTGAGAGTTGCACAAAACCGCCATCAGCTGTTTTGTATGCACAGCTGTCAAAATGACACTCGGAACAACATTTCTTTACGGATTCAACGTAAACTGATAAACTTCTTACAAGTCTTTACAGTTTCTTGCACCTTTTTTGAATTGTTTTTTTCTTATTCCAAAAATTAAAAAAAAACAAATATTTTGCCTTGGCCATATGTAATTCTCATATGGTCTGTTTGAAAGTTTTGTTTTGTGTTCTTTTTTGATATCTCCAGCTACTTCTAGGAAATTTACACTTTATAAACTTTCTTTTGTATAAGAAAATAACATGTTCTGGAGTCTTCGCCTGCTGTTTGGACTTTTCTTTTTGCTTTGGTTGAGGAAAATATCTTTTGCTATGGTTAGTTATATAGCTGCACTGCCACTGTATCATCTTGTGTGTGAATGAAGTGCATATCTAAACATCAACATTTTTGGGGGAGAGAGATGCAATGTAAGGAACATACGTCAGCATTATGATCTTCTGTAAAAGTTTAAGCTGTCATTTAAAAACAAAATCCTCCAAGTTATCGTGGATGTTTGCTTAAAGAAGATGAATAAAATTTAAGTTGAAAAATTGTCAATAATTTTTTTGTTATGAAAAAAAAACCAAAAATAACAAAAAAAGAATGGAATAAAAAAAACCAAAATAAAATAAAACAAACCAAAACGAAATCAAATAAAATAAAATGCAATAAAACCAAAAAAATAAAATATAATATAGAATATTATAAATAAACAAAAGATAATAATATAAAAAATAAAATAAAAAAAAATAAAATAAAATGGAATGAAATGTAATGAAATGAATAAAATGAATAAAATGAATAAAATGAATAAAATGAATAAAATGAATGAAATGAATGAAATGAATGAAATCAATGAAATCAATGAAATCAATGAAATGAATGAAACGAATGAAATGAATGAAATGAATGAAATGATATGAAATGATATGAAATGATATGAAATGAATGAAACGAATGAAATGAATGAAATGATTGAAATGAATGAAATGCATGAAATGAATTAAATGAATTAAATGAATGAAATGAATGAAACGAATGAAATTAATGAAATGAATGAAAAGATATGAAATGATATGAAATGATATGAAATGATATGAAATGAATGAAATGAATGAAATGAATGAAATGAATGAAATGAATGAAATGAATGAAATGAATGAAATGAATGAAATGAATGAAATGGATGAAATGAATGAAATGAATGAATTAAATGAAATTAATGAAATGAATGAAATGAATGAAATGAATGAAATGAATGAAATGAATGAAATGAATGAAATGAATGAAATGAATGAAAGGAATGAAATGAATGAAAGGAATGAAATGAATGAAATGAATGAAATTAAGGAAAGGAATGAAATTAATGAAATGAATAAAATTAATGAAATGAATAAAATTAATGAAATGAATAAAATGAATGAAATGAATAAAATGAATAAAATTAATGAAATGAATAAAATGAATGTAATGAATGTAGTGAATAAAATTAATAAAATGAATGAAATGAATAAAATGAATGAAATGAATGAAATGATATGAAATGATATGAAATGAATGAAATGAATGAAATGAATGAAATGAATGAAATGAATGAAATAAATGAAATGAATGAAATGAATGAAATAAATGAAATGAATGAAATGAATGAAATGAATGAAATGAATGAAATGAATGAAATGAATGAAATGAATGAAATGAATGAAATGAATGAAATGAATGAAATGAATAAAATGAATGAAATGAATTAAATGAATGATATGATATGAAATGATATGAAATGATATGAAATGATATGAAATGATATGAAATGATATGAAATGATATGATATGAAATGATATGAAATGATATGATATGAAATGATATGAAATGAAATGATATGAAATGATATGAAATGATATGAAATGATATGAAATGATTTGAAATGATATGAAATGAAATGAATGAAATGATATGAAATAAAATAAAATAAATTCAGAAGAAGTCCGATTAGCAATATTTTTGGAAGAGTTACTAAAATTCCCTGGAAAATTTCTACAAAATCGGATAAAAATTGTGCCTTCTATGATCTCAAGACGACACTAATGCAAATCATCATTTCAAATTTTAACGAATTCGGGCAATAAATGCGCCTGTTTGTGCCTACGACCCTAAATCGGCAGGTCGGGCTACATGCGGTTATACCTAAATATGGTCTGAGATGGATCTTATTTAGGGCGGATATCAGGGGGCCTAGTGCAACCCACTGTTTCACGTTTCAGCGAATTCAAATAATAAATGCGGTTCGTATTAGCGTCAGACCTCAAATCGGCATATAGGTCTCGAAGGCAGTTATATCTAAATATAGTCCGATATGGACCATATTCGAACCCGATATTGGGAGGACTATTGCAACTCACTGTTTCAAACTTGCGGGTGTTATGGGCTAATGGGCTATCGAAAGATAGGTCCGATTTGGACCGTACTTGCCACAGTTTTTGGAAGTCGTAACAGAACACTACATGCTCAATTTCAAAGAAATCGGACAAAACTTACGGCTTGTAAAGGCTCAAGAAGTCAAATCGGGAGATCGGTTTATATGGGAGCTATATCTAAATCTGAACCGATATATCCCATTTGTAATTTCAAAACGAAATTTCTACAAAAAAAAATTTTTTTAAATAATGTTGGCAACATTTTCTGCAAAAATCATATTTTGATAAAATTTTCTATGAAAATTTATTTTTGCAAAAACTCTTCCTTGAAGTGATAAATACAAAATATAGTTTTAGGTCTTTTACAAGATTCTTTAAAGGTGGGTTTTTTTCTTGCTTTTTGGAGTAGGGGTTTGTTTTCATTGAAGGAGGTTTGCTTTTTATTTATTTCTTTTTTTTCAATTTTTTTTCTTTTAATAACAACACCCTGCTGTTCTTGTTCTTGGACATATCCGGTAATTTAAATGTCTTTATTGTTTTGCAATTCTTAGGGAAAACATTTCCAAGTAGAATATGTCTGACTGTAAGGATGGCTATAGTCTGTTGATTTTCTAACTTTTATGGTGCGTTTTTCTGGTTCCCATTCCGCATCTTCTTCAAAGAGCAAAAAGAAAGAGAAAAACTAAAAATATAATTCAACAATTGCCAGCAATTATAGCCAAACAACTAAATCCTTTTAGCAGACATTGGCCAAAGTGAAAAGCTCAAACCAAAGGTTTTCGCAACAAAATGACTTACTATGGCCAAGGCTTTCCAAGACTTACTTTCCTTCTACGTCTTCAACTTGAAGTTTTACCTTTGCTACCGCTCCAAAAATTGATTTCGGGGGTACGGGTAAAACAGGCCATATATCACAACATTTCATTTGCAGACAGGCCTGCGCTTGGGTTTTTGCCATAGCAAGAACGCACGAAACGGAAGTTGTTCGAACAGATTATCTTTTGTATTTTGTCTGCATTGGAGTACTTTATGGAGAACAGACCAGAAAGGGAGAGAGAGAGAGAGTGGGTTGCGAAAATTTTCCAAAATAGATTTGTAATTGGAAGGCGTGCTTACTTAGCCTCCTCCTTTGCCATAGAAAATAAAGACACAATTATTGTATGGCTGCCAAAGCAGAAACGATTGCCTTCCCTTTATTACGAATCGGTGAAGGTGAGCGGTGGCTAAAAGCCAGTCTATGGCATAACGAGTGTTTGTAACGGAAACGGAAGGGGCCATTAAGTGATGCCAATGATTAGTAGTAAAGGAAATTATAGATTTCATTTAAAAGGATAATAAAAATCCAAACGCATTACCAAATCGAAGCAAATAGAGTGAACGAGTGAATAAATGAATGCTCTGATGACAGTCGCTTGTTAATGGATTTTCAACATAAATCAATTTAATTCAAGGAGTGAGATTGGAAGTAAAAAGTCTCAGGAGGGAGGCTAGAGTATTAAGCATAGCATGTATTTGACTAAAAAAGATTGTCAACATTTTTATTTCCTTAGACAATTTTACCGTAATGCCGTGATTGGTCCATATATCATTTTGGTGGATTTTGTGGGTGGGGCGTTCCCCAGAGACCCCTCCCCAAATTTGGAGTTTTTGCTTTTAGTTTCCAAGTGTGGGAGGATCCGTCCTATTACTCTCTAAGACCTTTCTAAGTTTTGATCTGTCCACTTCTCTAGTTGGGGAGTTTTTTTTGATAGAATGGCACAACAGATATACGATTCCCAGTGGTAATATCAGATTCGTACTCTATCTGTAAAGATCTCTTATTTGAATTGCACATTGCTCCAGTCAGTTTATATGTCAGTTTAGGGATATTTTTTCCCCAGACAACTGGCATAAATTTCATAAGACCCCGATTGCTTAATATTTATATCAGGGTCATGGGTCATGGTCATGTTTTTCATGTTTCATGTTTTTGGGGTACCATACCATTAAACCTCCGACGGTTGGATCATCCGTTGCCGAAGTACTTATTGTATGGAATTTTATATGAAAACGCATTTTTCAAATTGAACATGATCCCTAGGGACCTTCTCACCCACCGGGACCTGTTTAGAGGGAGAGTCCGCCTCCCTTTCAGGTGTGGTACTATCTGTGAGGAGTTTGTTAAGGGTGGGAAGCCTCCTAGATACCTTCGCGAAACTTTCATATGGCCCCAATCGGTAAGCAAGCACTGTTGGGAAATTTGTTGGGTGGGACGACCCCCGCCGTATTTATAGCAGATTCGTATCTACTTTCAAAACATTTTATTTGCTACACAAAAGTAAAAAATCGATGAACATTTCAAATTTTCATAGGTTAGGTTAAGTTAGGTTCAAAAGAGGGTGCAAATATTAATACGCCCTATGCCACTATGGGTATACACCCAAGGCAGTAATCGGTAATAGCCTCGTTTTCTAACGATCCAGATCTCCTCACAGGATTTTCGTCCCTTGGAGAGATCCTAATCGTGTCTATAAGGACACAAATATAATTTTTAATATAAGAAAATTTTTTTAAAATTTTATTTTTGATGAAAATTTTTGTTACCTTTACTTAAGATACACATGCGCCGAGGTCCATCAAAATTAATTCAGAATTAGATGTAGCTCCTACTTTGTACTTATAGGGTAGGTGTAGGATATTATACAGTCGGCATCGCCTGACTTTTGTCTTTTCTTAATGGTTTTAATTTTTTTTTTGGTATCAAGTTCGTACTATACCTTTAAACACCTTTCATTTGATATCCATATTACCCTAATCGGTAAACATGTCCGTTTGGGTGGGTTTTATGGTTTAGCGGCACCCACGGTTATTAGACTACATAGTTTAACACCAATTTTGTGTTGTTGGGCTACTATAATGGGGCATACATAAATTCCCTTAAATCGATGCATCCATCACCAATCGATGTGGTGAGGAGAGGGTCCGCCCCTCTCGCGGATATTACAAAATGGGGTACCCTATATCCATCGGGAGGACCATCCTCTACCATCTGTGAAAATTTCATGTGCATCGGTCCAGCCGATAAATAAATTGGTATGCAAAAGATTATTTAACATCTTTCACATAATTTTATAATAAGTCTGTTCTAGTTCTACTCCCCTAAAAATATGCCAGTAAAAAATTGGAAAAGAGTAAAAATGGCTTTTACTCGTATATTTACTTTGCGTATTTTTACAGTAAAAATTTGCAGGAGAATAAGAATTGTACACCATTTTTTTGTTTGTGTATACCAAATGGGGCATAGAAAATTTCGCTTAAATCGATGCAACCAGAGATCTAGCGTTTTTAAAAATTGTGGTGAGGGGGAAGGTCCACCCTCTCACGGTTATTACAAAATGGGGTGCCCTATATCCATCGAGGGCACCATCCTCTGCGAAAAGGTCGTGAACATCGCTACAGCCGATACATAAATTTGTATGCAAAATATTATTTTACCCCTTTCACATAATTTTATAATAAGTCCGTTCGAGTACTATGCCCTAAAAATATGCCAGTAAAAAATTGGAGAAAAGTAAGAATAGCTTTTACTCTCTTTTGCTCTTTATTTGAATTAAACAGCTGGTTTTCATAAAACAGCTGTCCGATGCTACAAATTTCTGTTGCGAAGAAAACCTCCAGTAGAAAGCCCTCAATTATCAAACTCTCACAATTTGGCTTGCTCTGACGCACCCTCCTGCTCTCTTCTGCTGGCATGTAAAGTACTCGAACGACTTCCAGTAACAATTTGTGCAAATTTGCACAAATTTTGAGTACACGAACACACTTACTATTACCCCAAAATTTCCTCTTCTTTATTGGCTGAATTTTCTTTAACTTCATTATCACTTGATGTCATCCATTTACTTCTAAATCATTGATGTCTCATTTTCAGTCGTCTCTCGAATTTACTCGCTGGCGTGACCTTATTAATTCAAAATTGTAATGAGGCAACCCATAGCCTCCTTGCTTTGTTGCTGATTAGAATGCCATTATTTCAGGCTTCATTGGCGGTACTTAATTTTGGTTAACGCTTTAACAACTTTGTCGGCAAAGACTTCAGTTACGAAAACTTAAGAGAAACAAAATCCTGCTTATTTTTTTAAATTTCAATTAAAAAATGTTTATGTGTTAATATAATTTTCTCCCAAAGCCATCTCCCCCTCAAGTCTCTGCCAAGCAAACTAAGGCGCTAAAGCCCTTAAAATACAATTAAAATGCTATTGATACTGCCGCCAAAGTTTTATATTACAACCTTAACAACAAGACCATACTCTTACTTTGTTTTTGAGGTTGTTTTTTCCTTTATGTTTGCTTCCTCCCCCCCTTGGTCTGAAGTGATTTTCTTTTTCACACGCCGAAAAAAAGGCCACAACAATTCCCTCAAATGTTAGCAGAGGGGAACGCAATAAAGCTAAAAGTTAAATATGTTTGATGTATTATATTTTCTTCCTTTTTTTTGGATGATTGTTATTGACGCTCTACTTATCGCCTTTATTGTGATTATTATTCCCCGCTTTTGGTTGTTTTTGTGTATGGGTGTATTTTGGGGAATTTCTTCAAACGAAGGGAAGTGTGGCGCTATTGTTTGTGGACGAAAGCATTTCCTGGTTTTCTGTGCACCCTTAAGTAAAACTTCTTATTGACACTTGGTAGAGGCTGAATACGGTTTGTGAAGATCTCAATGAGAAGGTTTTCAAGTATTGAAATTCATTGAAGCTTGATATATTGTTATCGGGTATATGAACTGATTACAATAATCCCGTGTCTCAGGGTGGCAACGAATACATACATGGTGGCAATTCATTTCAAGATTATCTTTAGATGTATTGTAGTTCAGAGTTAGAAATCTATCATAAAAAAGAAGATAATTGCACATGATTCGTTTATAGAAATAGTGGCAGAGAATAACTCAATAGAAAGAATGCAGAATGTAGTCATAGGGTAGCCAATTAAGTGTGGTTTCCAGTGTTAAGGGTGTACTCTAGGTTTTTAAACACGTACCTTCCCCTGATCTAAAAGAAATCTATTTGAAGATAGTTCTATATCTCAATATATTGGGTTGCCCAAAAAGTAATTGCGGATTTTTTAAAAGAAAGTAAATGCATTTTTAATAAAACTTAGAATGAGCTTTAATGAAATATACTTTTTTACACTTTTTTTTTCTAAAGCAAGCTAAAAGTAACAGCCGATAACTGACAGAAGAAAGAATGCAATTACAGAGTCACAAGCTGTGAAAAAATTTGTCAACGCCGACTATATGAAAAATCCGCAATTTCTTTTTGGGCAACCCAATAGAACTTCTACTACACAGAAAAAAATTATGTATTTTATGAATAGTGTTCAAAAAGTGAGAAGAAGATTATGTAAATAGATATGGCGCACTAATCACAAGAGAACACATGCTACTCGCCTATGCCGACGACATCGATATTATAGATCGGTCACCGAAAGTAGTAACTGCAGCCTTTGAGAGAATTGAAAGAGAGTCAGTGAAAATGGCTCTAGCTGTAAATGGAGATAAGACGAAATCGATGGTTTCAACTCCCAAAAAGCCTTGTACAACTCATCAGATAAAGAAAATAAATAAAGTTGGGAGCCACAACTTGAGATAATCATCAACTTCTGTCTACCTTGGCACCGTCATAAGCAAAAAGAATAACACCAGATTTGAAATAAAGTGAAGAATAATACTGTCAAACAGATGCTACTTTGGATTAAGTAAGCAGTTTAGAAACCAGGCCATCTTTCGACAGACGAAGATTACAAGACACTGATACTACCCGTGCTGTTATATGGTTCGGAGGCAAAGGTACTTGTGAAAGCAGATGGGGCAGTGCTTGGAGTGTTTGAGAGAAAGATTCTTCATAAACTATATGGACCAGTTTGAGGTAATAGAAAATATAGAGGTCGTATTTACCACGAGCGGTATGACGACGATAGCATATCAAAATACAACGGCTGCGTTGGCGAGGTCATGTTTTCAGAATGGATGAAGAAGCTCCAGCAAAGAAGTCTTTTGAAGGCAAACACGGTGGTACACGCAAACCGATGCGACCAAAAGCCCGATGGAAAGATCAAATGGTGGGAGACACCTCGAAACTTGGTGTCATAGATTTTTGGAATGAGCGCGGAAGATGTCAGATGTCATGTTGTCAGAATGGATGAAGAAGCTCCGGCAAAGATGTATTTTAAAGGCAAACACGGTAATACACGCAAACCGATGCGACCAAAAGCCCGATGGAAAGATCAAATGGTGGGAGACACCTCGAAACTTGGTGTCATAGATTTTTGGAATGAGCGCAAAAGTTCGAGGCGCTTGGAACGCTATTCTAGTGTAACAAATATTCTGTCATAGCCAATTTAAGTAAGTTAGTAAAGTTCAAAAAGTGTTGCCAATGTTCGAATTTCTGTATATTATGAAGCCAGTTCATAATCGAAGAAATACTAGTTTATTGTGCGAGAGAGAATGAAAATTTGAACGCGTACATGGTATATATGTACTCCAGAAGTGTAACATATGAACAGATTCATGCATTAAAGGAAGGAATTTTTCCTAAATATGAAAAATTTACATTTATTTCAGTTTTTTATACCCTCCACTATAGGATAGGGATATACTAATTTCGTCATTCTGTTTGTAACTCCTCGAAATATTTGTCCAAGACCCCATAAAGTTTATATTCTTGATCGTTATGACATTTTAAGTCGAACTAGCCATGTCCGTCCGTCTGTCGAAAGCACGCTAACTCTCGAAGGAGTTAAGCTAGCTGCTTGAAATTTTGCACAAATACTTCTTGTTTGTGTAGGGCGGTTGGGATTGTAAATGGGCTATATCGGTTCACGTTTTGATATAGCTGCCATATAAACCGATCTGGGATTTTGACTTCTTGAGCCGCTAGAGGGCACAATTCTTATCCGATTTGAAATTTTGCACGAGGTAGTTTATTATGACGTCCAACAACTGTGCTGAGTACGGTTAAAATCGGTCCATTACCTCGTATAGCTGTCATATAAACCTATCTGGGGTCTTGACTTCTTGAGCCACTAGAGGACGCAATTATTATCCGATTTGGCTGAAATTTTGCATGAGGTGTTTTATTGTGACTTCCAACAACTGTGCTAAGATTAGTTCAAATCGGTCCATAACCTGATATTGATGCCGTATAAGCCGATCTGAGGTGTTAATCCTCCTCATGCCACTATGGACATACACCTAAGCCAGTAATCAGGTTGTTGTGAGCTCTAAATACTAAAAAAGTAACCTCGAAAAAGAAAATCCAGCTTAGGAATTCAGTGCTAATTACAAAATTCTTACATTGTTTTCCATGCCACGCCCCTAAGTTGGTTCATGTCTGGTATTGTGTCCCCACCTTAGTGCCGGTGTCTGTTAGATGCGAAAGCCGGGCAATAACATAGCAAATGCTCCACACTTGCCCTACACATGCCACCACTTTCCGCACAGATTTTTTTATAAGTGAGCTCGTACTCTTATGTGTCCCGTTATGGTACCGAGAGCTATACTGAGCTCCTGCTTACTTCCTTTTAGTAAAATCCTTGCCTTCTCACTACCTGAGTCTCCCCATAGGATTTTCGCCATCCTACTGACCGTTTCGCTGTTCCACAGGGTTGCTTGCGCATTCGTCGCCCACACTTTTTACTAGGACTGCGTCGACCCGAAAGGCTTCGGGTTAACCAAGTTTATTGACAGCAGTTCTCTGGCCTTCACTGCCAAATCGTGTGCTTTCTCATTCCAATTTACTCCACTATGGGCCGGCGCTCAAACGATGCGGATCGTGCCATCCTCAGAGAAGGCGTTAATTTCCTTCTTACATTCCAGTACTAATCCCTGCAGGACTTTGAACCGGCCCCAAACTAGTGATTTCACCGGTTTTCAGTGATCAGCGACCGGTCCCCTAACTTAATTCCCGGTGATTATACCCTACACCACAACTATAGTACAGGGTATCATAACTTAGTGCATTAGTTTGTAACACCCAGAAGGAAGAGATAAGTGTACCGAATCACTTTCTGATTCGATTTAGCTATGTCCGTCAGTCTATGTTAATGTGTGTACAAATTACAGGTCGAAATTTTCGTCCGATTTGCAGTAATAATGCAATAAAATGATCATTTGTTTACCGATTCTCTCGAAATTTGGTAAGAAGGATTTTGAATCTCGACATTACTGGTGAATTTCCTAGAAATCGGCTTAGAGTTAGATAAGCTGCCATATATGTATGTCTCCCGATTTTAACTTCTAGAGTCACAGCACGCGCATGAATTGACCAATATTGCCAAAATTTCGCACAACTCTTTAATCGACGATTACTCATAATATCTGAGAAGTTGGCTTGAAATCGGTTCAGATTTAATTGTAACTCCCATATATATGTTCGTCCGATTTTAAGAAATATTGCAATAAATTGCTCATTTGATTCTCACGGCCCGGGCCGGCCGAACTTAATGGCAATTTTACTTGTTTGCGTATCAGTTATAGACACCCACTACATGTGGTCTTTAATATGAGAGAGTTTGCCGAGAAAAGAGCAATAAAGAAGGCAAAAAGTAGGGAAATTAAGAAAATTATATTGGATTTTAAAAATTCTTACATATTTTCAGAAATATAATGGCTTACTCTTCAATATAAGAACTTGTTCAAATATTCCAGTTCATAAAAAATATGTAAAAAATAAATTATGAAAAAATTCCTTAAATTTTTGTTTCGGTGCATATCAGCTGACTTCTAATCTTATCCTTCGCCTCAAAAAATAATAGTGTAAATAAATATTCGCCTTCGAAGACAAATCTCTTTTGCAGACACAAAAACAATATTTATTCTTTGATTATAAGTCAACATTTCGCGATATGCAAATGCATTTACTTTCATGACAGTCCACAAGCTAAAAAGAAACCCTCAGCATTTTTAGCAAAAACATGCTTAAAGGACCTTATGGTTATTTTTGTCTCAGCTATTTCTTAACAGGGGTGATTTTATGACGCTTTTTATGTTAATATTGGAATTTTGGTTGGTATTGTAAGAAAATAAATTCTCTTATTTGCTATATTTTACTGGCCCCAACAATAGACAATGAAACAAAGTATCAAAACGCGGAGGGTTTTGTTTGTAAACACCATGAAATTAATCTCCAAGGATATTCTACCGTTTTAACAAAAAAAAAAGGGGAACAGAAATGACATTGGCAATTTTGCTAATAGACAAATAAGTAGAAGGAATTATTGTTTCTTTTAGTCAAATTCAGGAAAAAATAAATTCAAAAGTAAATATTTGCTAGACACTTAAATTATTATGCATCACTGAAGTTTCAAATTGGATTTTCAGGCTGTTATCATAAAAACAAATCTAAAGCATACTTTTGGGGTGAGAGGAATTAAAACTCTTTTAAGATAAACTAAAGTATTTTTTATTTTAAATCGTCCATTAAAAAAATTAAATCATGATTTGGAACATCTTATTAAAATCTTTATATATAGTTCTATATATATTTTATAAGTACAAAAGATTTTTTTAAGTTACTGTAAAATGGCCACAAGGGCAATAACAATCAGGACGGTAAGGGCACGAACAGTCTTGCAGTGTAAGAAGGAGATTAATGGAGATAGGAGATTGATGGCACAATCCGCATCGTATGGGTGCCGGGCCATAACGAAGTAAAGGGTGATTAAAGGGCTGACGATTTGGCAGTGAAGGCCAAAGAACTGCCATCGATAAACTTGGTTAACCCGAAGTCTTTCGGGTCGACGTAGTACACTGTGGAACAGCGAAACAGTCGGTAGGACCGCGAAAATCCTATGGGGTGATCCGGATCGTAAGAGAACAAAGCTATTACTCTGACTGTTAGATCAAATATGTCTTCCTTCCCTATGTTCACATTAAATTCTCCCAAGACGATTTTAATTTAATGGGCCGGGCAGCGGCCATATTCTCTCCTTAGGCGCTCGTAGAAAATATCGTTGGTCTGCTCGTCCTTGTCATCCGTAAGGGCATGGGCACAAATAAGGCTGATGTTGAAGAATTTGGCTTTTATGCGGATTGTGGCTAGCCTCTCATCCTACGGAGTAAAGCTTGAGTCAGGGTGTTTCAGTCTCCGACTAACCACAAATCCACAGCCCAAATCATGCCTCGTGTAACGGCAGCTATGATTTAGTTCATTCCCGGTCCATCGCACTTCCTGTAAGGCGGTAATATCTGCCTTGTACTTCTATAATTCATCCACCAGTACGTATACTGCACCCTCTCTTTAGAGAGTGCGGACATTCCAGATGCAAATCCGTAAATCATGGTCTTTTTTCGTTTGCGTGTGTCGTCAACGTTAGGGGGATCCGTTTTTACTAGTCCTTTGTGAATCTTATAGTCTTCGGGGCGGGTTAGTGGCTCTGCACCCCAACCGCATGGGTTTTGTGGAAT